>NW_024870659.1:23478-40665 GCF_013358625.1 Macadamia integrifolia
ACTGTTAATGCCCTTTTGTTGCATACTACAATATTGGATATGAATTAAAGGAAATTTTCAATGGTTAATCTTAGTCATGCTTTTGTAAGTACTTTTGTGTTTTTATTAAAATTAGGTATCTAGGTTAAATCATAATTAAAGGAGAAAATGAACAATAGAAGATGATGTTGCACAAAGAATTAGAATAGGGTGGATGAAGTGGAGTGGTGCATCCGGAGTGTTGTGTGATCAACATATTCCTTTAAAACTAAAAATAAAATTTTAGAGGACTATTATACGACCAACAATTATGTTTGGAGCTGAATATTGGGCAGTGAAGCAACAACATACAAACAAACTTACTGTAGTTGAAATGAGGATGTTGAGATAGATGAGTGGTCAAACTAGAAAAATAAAATGAATGAACGAATCAGAGCTAATTTAGGAGTATTCTGGTACATTATAAGTTGCGAGAAAGTGGTTTGAGGTGGTATGGATATGTGCAATGGACGCCTTTGAATGCTCTAGTACGAAAGGGTGGTTTGTTTCAGATTGAAGGAATTTAATAGAGCCAGGGGTAGGCAAAAAATGGCTCTAGGAGAAGTGAGGAAAACATGCATGCATAACTTGGGACTAGTAATAATAGAGCAGATTCAAGAAAGAGGCTCGATGTAGCCAACCCCATTTAGTTGGGAAGGCTGAGTTGAGTATTTAAATTGAGTTGGACCTTTTTTAGGTTCTGTTCCATTTCCTAGGATTTGGTTAACCCAAAAAGATACACAAATTTGGTGTGCCACTCAAGAAAGAGACCCAAATCCTAGTGAATTTAGTGTTATTTGTATTCCTTTGAAACCTCCACCATGTAGACGACGAAACTGCCAATTTAGTGTTTTTTGTTGTTTTTTATCCTCACATTTTTCATAATTTAACTGTGCTACCTTGGTTGTACCCCTACTTAATCATCAACTAATCTTATCGATTTCCCTGATCCAGTGTATGATGGTAGAGGAACCCTTGAGGAAGGGGAAACAGCCGAAGCTCGATTCATTAAGATTCAAGCTGCTTATGAGTTGCTTATAGATGATGAAAAGCGGATGCAGTATGATAGTGAGCACCGCGTCAACCCCATGAAGGTTAGAGTTGCTACAGTCTGTGTTGATTTTAATGTTCTTGAAGGTTACCTGAACATAATTGTACTAGTATATCTTGGTTGATATAATTTTGACTTAAGGGTGGCAATCAGGTGGGTTTATGCAGGTTGAGCTTGGGTCTCGAGGGACATTAGAAATTTTTTTTATATAACCTATAATTGGTTGTCATTGGGTGTAATCGAGTGAGTTCAGGTAAATTAGAAGCTGACTCAAAGAAAATCAAAGGCTTACTGAACAATTGGCACCTTATCAATTGGGTATAAAATGAACAGGTTTGGGCAATTTGAGTATGGGTGCAATGAAACTGCCAAACTAGATGAGTGGATGAGCCCAATTTACAAAAAAATTATTAAAGGGTTGGATTCGGGCGGGCTATGCGGTTAGGATTCAAGATTGGCACCCCTATTTTTGCCAAACTATTTGTAACATTTGTTTGTTGCACAACTACCTTCAATATTAAGCTGACTGGGGGATTGCCATTCAACTTATCCCTGGGATCCCTACTCCAAAGTATACTTTGTCTCGTTACAAGGAACAACCTTAAATAAGTACACCGGCTGAGACATAAAGGGCCCGTTTGATAATGTTTCTTCTGTTTTTATTTCAAGAAACGGCAGAAACATAAATTTTCGTTTCTAGAAACAGAAACGGAATTGAAGGTGTTTGATAAGTCATGTTTTTAGAAGTCGATAATAACCAGTGAAAAAATGGCCACAAGTCGCCTGGGTCGTTTCTTGAACAATAAATAAGCAGAAATTTCTATTCCTATTTCTGAAAATAAGTGAAACGAAACAGTTTCATCAAACGATTTTTGCTCTGTTTCTGCTGCGTTTCTTGAAACGTTATCAAACGGGCCCAAAGAGTAGCATATTAATAGAATTTCCAAATATCCATTGGCGAAAATAATTGTCAGGTGTATTTGTTAACCTGTAAAACAATACTTGGCTTGGACCAACATGAGATGTTGTCCAGCGCTGCCGATTAAAAAGAGCAACTTTGAGTTGACTAAGCAGAAATGTTTTATAGGGAATTTTCTGAAATCCATTTCTTTGATATAGGACAGAACATTAAGCTTTCTTAAGCTCTGCAACTTGTTTCTGTAGTCTAGAATGACACTCCTTGTGAAACATATTAACTACTATTAAATCCTCTTTGGCTTGGCTGTTTTATTACTTTTGGGAAAAAGCTAGTTGTGAGACGATGTTTTGGTTGGATTGTTCGTCAATTTTATCTTAGTCAAAATTGCTTCATTTTTTTCACTCTCAGGCTTCTCAAGCATGGATGGAGTGGCTTATGAAAAAACGAAAGGCTTTTGATCAACAAGGTGATATGGCAATTGCAGCTTGGGCTGAGCAGCAGCAGCGTGAGATGAATCTACGTGTTAATTTTTATTTACTTTCATGACTTATTCATGGAGATTTCACTTAGGTTACATTCATGCTCGCGATATCAGTCTTGGTGATATATTGGCCTAACGGATTTTTGGAAGATGAAAATATAATCCTGTTCCATTGGGCATGTAGAATTCTTATTTTGCATGTTTCCAAAATTCTACTTTTCCAATATATAATGAAGATAAGGGGATGAATTATGCTGAAGGGAATAAAACCCAAGCTGCAAGATGAGGATATCCAAGAGCAGCCTTCCAACAGCATGTTGTTAGTTGTGGTTATGTTCCAGAAATGGGAAAAAAATCATCTGTAATTCTGATCTTGTACAATTCTGTGAAATACCACCTTCAAGGGGTGACACGTATATTGATGCGATTGCAATGGTTCAGATTTGATTTAAATGACTCTTCACTGATTTAAGGTTTTATTAGTTATACCAGATCTGGACCATTGCATTGGTATCAATACACGTGTCACCCCCTGAAGGTGGTATTTCACAAAATTGTACGAGATCGGAATTGCAGACGATTTCAACCCCCTAGAAATGAGGGTTCACACCTTCAAGATATTTTATACATAAATTAATTGGATTGAATGGTTGTAACCATCTAAACCAGTAGACCATTTTCACTAGCCCTCTCTCCACACCGCTCCACCACCCCACCCCCCCCAAAAAAAAAAAAAAAAAACCATCTGAATGATTTAGATATATATTTCATCCAATGGAGTTGATTCTTGGCATGGCAGATATTCTAAGTAGGTTTTCATAAATTTTAAATCTTGTTCCCCTGTTTGTGCAGTGGATAAATAGTATTTCAGTGTGATAATTTTTCCTGTAAAAAGAACATCGTACTTACCAGATTGCCAGATTAAATGCAGTATCCCCATCTATTGGATATTGGATCATCTACAGCATCTTTATGCTGCTGCTGACCTGAATCACTGGTGCATTTTAGGGCTGTCTTTATAAATGCACTACTGGATTCAGAGGCAATTATTTATTGCTACAGTGTCCTCCCCCCTCCCAACGGCAAAAACCCTTTTTTCACCCAGCAGTGATCTGGCGAGGCTTAGGAAGCTTGCACTGAGGCAGTCATGTGATTGTGATTGTGGGTTCTTTATATTATTTATTTGCTCCCCTAGTTGTGGCTTGCACTACGTTGATGATTAGATGCTATCTCAGATTGATCCAGAGGAAGAAAGGAGGATCTTGGCAAAAGAGAAGAAGGCATCCATGGAATATTTCTCCAATACCCTTAAAAGACATACTTTGGTTCTGAAAAAAAGGGATTTAATGCGGAAGAAAAAAGAAGATGAGAAGGAAAAAGTACTCATCAGTCAGCTTCTTGCAGCTGAAGGCCTTGAGCTCGCCAAGGATGATGATGATAAAGCAGCATAGAAAATTTATCGGTTTACTGGTCACTATTGTAATCCAACTGTGTATATATAATTAAACTGGGTTTAAGATATACAAGAATGTAAAATATTCTCCATGAAATCAATTCATTTAAAACCTTCAAAAGAGGGCCAAACTGATCTTGTTCTGCTTTAAGGGTTCAGCTTGTAATTTAAGTACATAAAGAAACCCTATGATCAACCTATAAGTATCCCTTCCGAATGGGGTTGAAATCATCTGCAATTCCAATATCGTACAATTTTGTGAAATACCACATTTAGGGGGTGACACGTGTATTGATACCAATGCAATGGTCCAGATCTTGTACAACTAATAAAACCTTAAATCAGTGAAGAATCATTTAAATCAGATCTGGACCATTGTATTGGTATTAATACACGTGTGACCCCCTGAAGGTAGTATTTGATGGAATTGTACGAGATCGGAATTGCAGACGATTTTTTTCCTTCCGAATGTGAAACAGGAAAATGGTGACTGATGTGCAGTCAACTGTTCAGTTCATAGAGATATGACATTAACAGAAGGAAAAATCTGATTAACGTCTCACTTCAAGTTTTAAGTATATTGAATCGGACATGGGATTGGTCAAGATCAAATCAGATTTGCCTGAAACCCTAGAAACTGAAACAGGTAAGAAGAAGTAAATTTTTTTACTTTTTTTTTTCTTCAAAATCTATAAATTTTTGGAGTTTCGATTCAATAAGAATACGGATGTCGCTATAAGAGGTAAGTTTCATTGATTTTATTTTTATTTTATTGACTAAAATAAGAAAACAATGATCAAACATGAATAATACGTGATGCAAAAAAGGTTGCAGGGAATAGGCTGGTTCGCCTTATGCTATTCCCATTTTCTTAGTTATCGAGATTGGGTCGGACATGGCCGATATTAAAACAATGGAGGGAAAAATAGTAATAAAAAAGTATTGTAACTTGATACAGATCGATATCGGTATTAGCAATGACCGATACCATGAACTAAAACCCTAGGTTGTGGTGCCCAATGGTGGACACGAATAAATCTGTGAGCAGGTTCCTTTTTTCTTTTTCTTTTTTGATAATAGAGCAGGCTCCTTAATGCCTAGCAAGTTTAAATACAATCTATTTATTTTGGGTGACCCAGGCGGTATCAACTTCATATGAGTCGGTAGGGATCGCACTGTGGATCATTAATGAAGAACATGAAGTAAATGTGACGAGACTCAGACCTCTATTTATGCTATGGCCTATGGACAATGCCATGAAATTACAGGAGCCTCATCTACTGCCTTTTTTTATTTTTTGCTAGACTTCATCTACTGCCCATTGCTTCCTTGGAGTCTGGAGTCTGGAGTCTGGAGTCTGGACTCTGGACTCTGGACACCCCATCCCCCTATGCAGTGGACTGCCGACAGAGATCTTTTCAAGTGCACCCAGTGCACATTAGATCCTCGGGTTTGTGTTCAGGTGCTATCAGTCCTCCAGTGCACATTGGACACTTTGAGCCCGAGGCACTGAGACATTGGAGAGGATCTGGGTCCATGAACTGTTAGGTAGACTACTTTGGTTGGTGGCAAAGGCAAAACTCTACCTCAAAATAACAGATTTGCAAATATTTAACTGAAAAAAAATGTATAAATGGGTCTAGAAATTGGAGTCTAATTACTTGGCGGGTTGGTATCAGAATTGGTCTAGACAGATCAGATGATTCTGATTCGAACTGGCCAACAATTATTTTATAGCTTGGATTACTACAACAACAATGACAAACTTAGCTTTATCTCAACTTAATGTGGTCGACAACATAGAAAAAAAAAAAAAAAGGAAAAGTTGAAAAGAGGAGAATAGAAAGATAAAATGAAACATTCTAGATTTAAAAAAGCAACCAAGCTCTTACATTCATCAGATACATGAAAAAGAGGGACAGGGTAAAAAGGGATCCCTTCTACCATTACACATACAAAATTTGATTTCACTACTAACTTACCCTCGTTCAAATATATACATTAGGTCACAACCACAACCAATGTAAATCAAATAGAGATAATAACAGTAACCCCATGAGGCATAGATCAGTTTGAAGGAACATGATAGTATCTCCCTTTGCACATACATCTGTAGACAATGGGACAAGACTCTGCAATGGAACACTTGAAGCTCACCATAACCCTCTTGCATGGAGTGCATGGCCCACATGCGTGCGAACAGTCTGGCAAGCTTGATCCTGTTGGGAACAGCTCCATTCCAAGTTCTTCCTTTAACCCATCCTACACATTACCCAATTATAATAAATAAACACGCTCACTCACTCCTTGAACTCCATTTGGTTGCAAGGGAAGTGAAGTGAAGGAAAATATTTACATTTCCTCTAAAATATATTTCAGTTCAAGGCAAATATTTACATTTCCCTTACAACCAAACAGAACCCAAGTTTTATTCACTAAGGTAGTAGTAGATACACATAAAGAAGCTCACTCTATGACAGAGGTTAAGGGACTCTGGGTAGCTACAAAGGACCACACCAGGTGACCATAAACCCACCTAAATTAGAACAGGAAAATGGTCAATCTGAGTCAAATCAGTTCAATCAGACCGCTGGGTTGAACCAATTAACAAGACAAGAGCTTGGTCCTTCGAGCGTGGTTGGACCAACTTGACCAGTCAGCAGGGCCAGCCACCCAACTGGGTTAAGGTACCAGGAGTAGAACTAAACCAAACTAAAACCCTTTAGAGGGAGAAAATAACAAACCTTGGGAGTTCCACTAGTGCTTCCTTCACTCTTGAAGCTCACTGGAGTCTCTGCAAAAATATAAACATGGAAGTACTTGTAAATGAATGAAGCATAGTGACATATCTATACATAATATATTTACAGTTAAGAGCTTACCAGGCATAGTCAATCGGATACTTCTACTGATAGTAGGTAGGGAAAGGAGGATGACAGCAAGAAGAAGTGCTATATAGGCTACAAAGGAGGAGATGAAATTCTTCTTCATTATTTTCTTAATCTTCTTCTTCTAGCAACTACCCAAGTTCCAGAAAATTCAAAGAAAGTAAGAGGAAGCTCAAGTGAAAATTTGGTAGCAGAGGATGTCATTATATATATTTAAGAAAGAGAAGGCAAGAAAAGGCCAAAAGGGTTTGGTTTAATGGAGGTGGAGGTGCTTCTGATACACTTCACATGATCCACGACCAATGTTTGAAGCCATTTCACAGGTTCTGTTCTGTCACCCAATACAAACCACCTCAAGAGGGCTTTAGTCTTAATAAATGAAGGATGATTTCAAGCTTTTTGACACTTTTATAGTTCAAAACTTTGGATTCAAACTTGGATCCTGTGGTGTTCACGGGGTCATGGGCATTTAGCTTGATCATCATAGATGCATATCAGATTGTAAAATGAAGACACTGCCACATACGTGAAGAGTAACCTTCTGTCTTAAATGAACTTCTCCAAGCTTTAAATTGATCTATGGATTTCAGCCTTTCCCCAATACCCCAAGCGCGTGTGGCAAGTGATGGCTAAACCTCAATAGGGTTTGGTCCTGATATTTTGCTCTTGCTCCAATGTTTTTGGGGCAGTATTCTGATTAATATTCCAGGGTGGGTTGCAGATCCCAAAACAAGAGGGGAGAGGGAAAGGTTGTGATTTTCAGTAGCAAGGAAAAGTTGTTAACCAAACAGACCCTTAGTTTGTGTGACAACAGGTAACCATGAAAAAAATTTCCAATTCACAGTAAAATGCAATAAGTCAGATTGATCAGAGTACTGTTTAGTATTCCAACATTATAAAAAAAAGATTTAATATAATTAAAAGAGATAGTTTTTTGTCCGTTAGAGGCCCCTATACCATTGACATAGGGAGGGCACAATGACCACCATGCCTCTTTTGGTGGTGCACACCCTTGTGTGTCGACGTAGGGACCTCTTGCAGACAGAAAACACTGTTGTCCCTTAAAAAAATATTGAATTAAAGGTCTTGACCATAGTTCTCAAATTTATTACTAATCGGCAAAATTTTCAGTTCAACAAAAAATTGATTTTGAATCAATTAAAAAAATTAGAAAATTTACCTTTTCACAGTTTGGCCCAAAATTTTCAATCCTAGCAAATATTTTGGTCTGGAAATTCAAAATCTTTACAAGTTTTCAATAAATATTTTGAAAAAGGCTCATAGTTTAGTCCCGAATTTTGTAAGCATCAGTGTTTAATTATTTCTACCAAAATTTTAAAAATTTAAATTGATAAAATAAATAAAATCTGAGACTCCTTTTTACAAATTATTGTACAATCTAAATTTATCAACCATCGCTGTGATCTTTGCATCTCTTTCGTGATTTGCTTACGGAATGAGAGTATGTTCTTGAGATGGGAGTACATTACACATTACACTCATCAAGTTACAACTCAAAGTAGGGTATGTGCCTTGAAAGTGAGTTCAAAGTGAGAAGTTTACTATTACCCATCAACCCCTCGTAACCTATTTGAGATTTCATTACCCTTGACTAATTTTCCGTGACAGGCATTGCTTTGTGAAGGAAAGAAAAAAGAAAAAGGGTTGGGGGGGGGTGTCTTCCTTCCATAGCTAAAGATTATACCAAATGAAATATATGACAATGGGGGAAAATTGCAATAAAATGCATTAAACTTATATAATAATGCTACAACTGAAGAAAGGGGTTGTTGACCTATATCAACTTATAAGTGCTGCAGAGTGTTTCAAACACAGGCAATTTTCCTTCGTTCAATCATCTTCTCCAAGCTATCAGCAACCATTGCAGTTAGGTTTGGATCTTCAAATCCGAGCTCCGCCCCTACTCTGCAGAAACATCAAAGAAACAATATGTATGTCAATATTCAAGAAAGTTGCACTCGAGTGCAAGAGAACATTTCACATATGCATAGCGAACCAAACATTAGGAAAGCATTTGCCAACTGGACCAAACCCAATAACTGAGTAGTAGCAATTCGAGATCAAATTTGGTCCCAGGCATTTCAATTACAATTCTCTCTCCCCATTATAAATTCTGGCTAAATTTGCCTTCTTCTCTCACAAGAATAAACTGCAATATTCAGAGAAGTGGATCTACCCTCTTCCCTACCCTGTGCCCTCTCAAAGTAAGACTAGCACCAATTATATGAAACTCAGGTAAAAAGTCAGCATCACCATGTAAAAATTTGGAGAATCAGGAATAAGTTCCATCAAATTTCACATAAACTTGATATATTTGAGTGGTAACAATCCTCTGATGACCTATGAGAATATCTGATACTTGTTGAATGGTAGGTTTTCGTCCCCCTTTTACATACCCAAATGTCCAGAACTAGACACGGAGAGATAGGAATTCCTGATATCCTCTTTATAAATAGTGTTGGAAACTATATCGATAAAAACGGTCCAGCAAGCCAAAGCTCATTTTGCTTACTTGGGATCAAGTACCAACTTTTGGACTTCTCTTATAGCTGAACTGGCAGCATAGAGTGACATCTTCTCCACCTGCATTGAAACCTGTTAGGAAAACCAGGTACTTCTACGAGATATTACAGGAAACAACAAATTTAGGGGAATTTTCATTTCCAAACCTCCAACATATGAAGCTTTACTTCATGATCATTTGGAAGACAGCGGATTTCTTCAGCCAGCCGTACAGACTCTCCCAGGCTCTCAGGAGATAAAAAATTGAGGCCCAATTGAACTGAAGACTGGAGAAATTAAAGAAAAGATATAATAATTAGTTACCACATGTTGATGCAGATAAGTCACTTAATGAGCTTATTTCATTGCAAATAAAGCCTTGGGTCAGATTATGTATGTGTTGGGCCCTTGATCCCATAGGTTTTCTTTGTAATGGGCCACTTTAATGGACCTAAAATATGGGTAGAAAGCAAGAAAACGAGATTTAATTCATTATTTTAATTGAAGTCTTGTTTTGAGTCTATTTCCTTTGTTATTTCAGTTTAGGTTTCCCAATTAGTTAGGGATTGGATTAGGCCTTTTTTTTTTAGTGTTTGAGTCAGTTTTGAGTTTTCTATATAAGTTTGTAAGGGGCTACAACATTGAAGACGAATTTGGTTGAATGAAAAAAATTATTTTTGATGTCTGCAAAATTATTCCCTGAGAAAGGGTGATCATCAGCTGAGATAGCTAGGGGTGAGAGACCCAGGCTGAGATAGCCGTTCCCCTACCCCCATTCTTCCCTTCATTCTCTTCTTTCTATTTTGTTCATACTATTTGTCCCTGAATCTGATTTTTTATTGAATTTATTAAAGATCCTACCTGGGATTGGATCACTTGTGATCCAATCTTACATTACATGTGCTCATTGAATCATGGAAATAAGCACTTTAAGATTGAGTAAAACAAATAATTTCATATTTCTACAGGATTTTATTTATCATACAAGTTAAACTTTCCCAATATGTTATAGACTCTAGTTTAACAGGTGGGAGCAAATCAAGAACACAAGGGTGGAAGGTTTGGTAAAACTACACCTAGCTATGACAACATTTAATTAGATGGCCCTTTCTTATTTTATTTTCAATTCTTTCTTTGCGGCATGCAACCCCAATCCCTTGACTGGGGAAGAAAAATAAAAGACCAACTATCTGTATCCGCTAAATCAGACTATGCTAACTCCCCTTTTCAACTGGGGAAAGCACCAACCCTGTAACCCATGAGAAGACACGCAATCTTTCCGATTGACTTTAAGAAACCATTTTTCTCACTAAATTTTTATTGTTATGAAAATTGTTCTTATAAACCACATGTTGAGGAACTTTCTCCAGTCAATGGATTGAGAAATCATCTGACCACTCACAAACACAAAAGCAAGGCCCCACAAAATGTGAGACACATGCTTGTTTAATACAGAATACTAAAGAGGAGTTGAATCATAATGCTAACTGGTTCAAAACAGCTTGATATAACTCCAGATCGCATCAATGTACATGTGTAACCTTCACAAAGTCAAGTTCCTAATCAAGCTCCTACAATGGGCAAGAATGGAAGTGGACATTAAATCCGTCTTCAATAGAAAACCCTATAACCAAATGACACTTTGTGCACACAAAGACACATTAAAGAACATTACAAATCAACGACAACAATCTCCCTGTAAGATTCCATTTTCTACAATGCAAGTGTACAAAATATTCTGATGACCAACTTAAGATATACAATTGCATGACAATCTCACCTTAAGATTCCTCACTTGGAATGGGCATCCAGCAGGGATGAATATAGCCTCCCCAACATTTTGTTTGAATGTCCAGGGTTCTATGCCTGAAAAACAATGAAATAGTTAGTAAGAAGATGCAGGATGAATATTGGATTTCCATTCATTTATTCATTATTATCATCACTCAAAAGGTCAAAGATTACTTTGAAAGAGAAAGGAAGGAGGAAAATACTTTTTCCCCTCCGACCCTAATTGAGCTGTGTGTCTGCATGCACATTTTGCATTTAATGGATAGATGTGGTCAGGACCACTGTTTGATGGTTACAATGTAAGATTCCCAGATATGGATAAAATAATGAAGGCTGATAGGGGTGTTGCGATTTTGGGGAAAACTGACTTGTGTCTGACTGACACTAGCCATCTTTCTTTATAATAATGGGAAAAGAGTACAAGTACAATACTGCCCCCAAGGACAAAAATACCATTATATCCATATTACAATACTCCCCCTCAAGTTGATGCATGGATATCACACATGCCCAACTTGCACAGAATAGGATGAAAACCTACTACTAAGACCTTTTGTAAGGATATCTGCTAACTTTCCAACAAGAACATGCCATGGTTTTCCGAACGATCATATCTAACCCTGCACAAAACCAATCAAACACACACAAACCTGCCCAACAAGGGCTGGTTATTCATAGTCCTAGGTGTACACTGAATATTATCTAGGCTGGACAGTTCTAACCCTTTGGCCTACAGAAATTATATATCCCGCTCTGTTGAAAATTTGGGAGTGGAGGAAAATATATCTAATTTGGTAAAAATAGATCCAATAGTCACTAGGATCTAGAGAATTAGCATCCTCAACTGCATAAATGGAACGTATACTCCAAAACAGCCTCTTAATTGAGCTTTACTGAAATCGTAAAAACCAACAGGTTGTTGCCCTTACTAAATTCCTCCTTCAATTTTATTTTGTGCTCTTTATTCAGGAAAACTGCTTCATCATAGAGAGGATGTTTGACCTGAGATCCAGACAACATATTCATGTTAAAACACTTGTAGATAGAACGTGTTTACTGAACAGGAAAGCTAATTTACAGGAAAAAAGCACATACTGAGTCATCTGGGAGATTGGCATGCTTCCCAAATTCTTCCCAATGAAATCTCAAATACTCAATCAGATTTGGGACATCCTCACGACGGAACACATCCCAAAGTGCTCCTGCATGAGTCTTTCCAGTATCATCCCAATTGAAAGTTTGATCCTTCGTGATCTCATCTTTATCCACATTCGGTGCCATCCCGTCATTCTGTTTACCATGCCCACTAGGTGTTGAGTCTGGTGATTTTCCACTCTCGTCTGAACTTGTGTGTGCATCACCAACTGATTCATTTTCATCAGATTCCTTGAAAGATTTCTGAATTTTCTCAATCATAGTTTGCTGCCAACCTTTTAGCTTCACTTCAGATGTATGCAACAACAGGTATAACTATACAAAGACCTCAAGAAACATTAGACCAAGTCAAGAAAGCGCTTAAATTACTGGCCCGAAGCTTATAAGAACAGAAACTATCTGCTCAAAACTATATAATGCAAAAACTTAGGGTTATGTTATTTTAGAATTTTCTTGAACATCAACAGAAAATACAGTAATATGAAAGGACAATGAGACACCTACCATGTCACGCATATTCATATGAAGATTGACCACAGAATCACCTCTACCCAGTTCCTCAAATGTCCCGTACGAAATAGAAATGGTAGGTCCTAAATCAGTCTGCAAGGAATTGTGGGCCAATTTTGCAGCAACATTTAGAAGACCCCACTTGGAGTGGATATACTCAAGAAGTGGAAGTTTACCAATAAATTCAGGTCTCTGGTATAAAAGAAACTCTTCAGATGCACTGGGCAATGGCCAATTCTTCAACTTCAACATTTCCGGCCAGCCATTTTCATGGATTCGTCCTTCTGTATATCCTTTAATGAACTGACCAAGTTCAATATCAACCTATTGCAATGCCAAGACAAAAATAACAAAAACTTACCAAAAATCTCATGATGGGCTAACAACTAATTATGACAAGTTGTTGGTGGTATTCTTCCATAGGGAACATTAAACCTATAAATACTTCTAAATATATAAAGGACCTGATTTTCCTCAACATCCGTCTATAAAAGTAATCAATTGACAGACACCTAGTTTCTGCCACATGGCAGGTCAGAAGGACTAAAAATTTGTAGACAGGTAGCACCAATGTCCACCTGCTCACAGGTCAGGTTTTAGCCAAAACAGAGATGAATAATTGGCACTGAGAGGGTGCATGCCCACATGCCCATGCTTGGACTGTGAAGAGCTTGCTTGATGCACATGGGAGGGTATATGATTGAATTTGAGACTCAAAATTTCAGTGGCCTATCCAAAAACAAGACCATTCCCTAGATATCCAAATGACCAGAATTGCAATATCACCTTCCATGTGGCAGAAATAGATGTGCTCTCAAGAAATTGCCTTCCAGGATGGACCTCTAAGGACACATTTTTGCCATACATATAAACATATAATTAAAAAAAAAAAAAAGGGAGTGTTATGGTCAGACATACCTCAGACCAATTTAAGCAATCTATAGCCTTAACAATTCTGTTGTCATCATTCGTTTTTCCATCCGTAGTTTCTCTTATGCCACTCCATATGGCCATGGGTTCCCAGGTTGAATCAGACGTGCAATTAAACACCTCCTTAACGATGATGGGCTCCCCTCGACACCAATGCTTTCGAAAACGACCAATTCCTTCAATTCCCATATCCTGAGATGTTGGGCAATACAGGAAATTATTGTCTCGGTCCTCTCTGCAGGCAGCTCGGCATAAGCAAGAGTCACTTGAGCTTGTAGGTTGTGCATTATCCACATCATACACCTTACAGCCATTAACCATTTCCTCCACATTTTTCATCAATTTTGCAACCCAATTCATCTTGAATATGCGCGTTAAGGTTAGTGATGAAGAACCACAACCACCATATTCCTTCGGTGGACATGGAATGGTACCATCACTATTGGCTTTCCAATGAGGAAACTGAACTGATAAATCAAATCCTAATTTAAATGATCTCGATTCATTCAACATTGTTTCCTCATCTCGGATTGTCTCACAAACTTGATTTTCCAATGATTCCCCTTTGGCATCATCAGCAGATGCTTGTTGGAGTTCCCGACAACATGTCAGGCATAGATCATACATGCAACTTGTACAGTGCCGGTGATAATCAGTAATAGGAATCCTACAACAATTGCTGCCAAAAGACACATCATGATGAACTAATAGTCTTCAAGAGATGGAGCATATGCACATTAGCAGGTGACTAATTCCATTGACAGTTAGATACCATCTAAAAGATCACCCACATGAGAAAGCAACCTAGTCAAATGACCAACCATACATAATGGACTTTCCTTTACAGGATTTAAAAATGGTTTGTTGTCCAAAAAAAAAAAAAAAAAAGAAGAGATAATCAGATGCTTATGATCCAAATTAATCAAGTGGAACTCTTCTAATTGTTTTCAGTAACCCTGTAATGTCAGTAAACATATTATAGATATACCCATTGAATCACTAGAAAGAACATCTAAAATGTTTTGAAGGATACCAGCACATCAGTTCATCTGCATTCAACTTGACCCTGGGAATATCTGTTTTGGTTCCTGGGGAGAAGAAATACACGTTTAGTGTAGAGGACTCTATGCCAAGGAAAGGTTTCTTGGATTTATGTGAAATAAACCAAAGGATGCGTCTTACCATGAAACCTGGTTTCAAACCCCAGTTCAGAACACTGCTCAGAGTGAATCTGCTTGACTACAGGAAGGACTGCAGACAAGATGCCATGGAGATACAGCAACTTGTCTTGAGCAGCTATTTCCTGTATCCTGACCTGCAACTCAGAGAAAGATCAAAGCAAATATTTAGCTGATAACAAGATAAGGTCCAATGAAGCTTGAAATAAATCTTTTAGGAAACTGAGATTGAGGACAATTGCATAGCCAATAATAAGAACAACCCCTCCTGTTCACAAAAAGTGATACCTTTATTAAATTATCTCCGCGTAAGCACACTTTGCAATTACAAGTCCCACTGCATGCAGGACAGCAGCTCTGTATGTCATCCAATGAGAGTTTGGGATACCTAATATATGCACATACAGAGTAGTCAGCGGTCATTTTTTCTTTTTATTTTAAATAAAGTGAAGTGTGGTTGCTGGTCAAACAACCAAAAACAAACAACTCTCTCTCTTTCCCCCTTTGCCAGGGACATTCAGTTTCTTCAACAACACAACAAAAGGCAAACTCACCGTTTAGAAATGCAGCCATCACAGTATCCTCTCCTATCACATCTCAGACACCAAATAACCCTCCCACGGTCATTCCTCCGGCACTGATGGCAGATTTTCCTGCCAACGTCATGAGAAGTATCTGTGCTTCTAGCAGAATGTTCCTGAGAAACTACAACATGTTCAGCAAAAGGGAAAAAAATTAGGGAGGGGTGGAGAGGAACTTTAAAATATACTCCATAAGATGGCCTACCAACTGCTTGGACTTGCCATTAGATTGGTCAAACTAGTAGACTTGTGCAAAACCACAAGCAATCTATAGACCAAAACCATCCAACCAACAAACATCTGTAGGAAATTAGGAAGTATGGTATAGTCCAGAAACATCAACAGATAGACAGTTACAATCTTCCAGTCATGACAATATTCGTATATGGCTACGTTCGTTTTCATGTAAAAACTTGGAAAAGAAAATTTCCATGTAAAATAGGATTTCTACTGTTTGTTTTAACATAGAATGCAAAAAAGGGCGCTCAAAAATAAGGAAATTTTAAATGGAGGAAAATTTTAAATGAAAAATATCATTTGTAGAGAAAATTTTACAACGGAACAGACAAGGCCATAAGAGATGCGACATCTGGTTAATATGAAGAGGCTAATCTCAGACTCTCAGGCCCCTCCATTTGTGCCAAAATTACCACTATGCTGTGATAGATCAGCACCAATGTATATAAATATAATAATAAGTTAATAACCAAGAAAATGCAAACCAACTCACCACCAGAGCATTGTCATCAAGGTTCTTTGGAGCTCTACTCTTTGATGGTTCCATGCCAGAAGTTGTTGGTGTTGTATGAGAACTTTTCCACTCCTCATCAAACCCACCAATATCTATTGGTGGATCATCATTTGGTTTTAAAAGGATAGAGGTAGAGAAACTCCTAGTCGGAGGTGTCTTAGGAGAGTGCAGCACCCGGGTTTTGCGAATGCGCTCCTTAGACTTCTTCCTAGGGGCTGAAGAATGGGATTCTGCAACCCTTGTCTTCACAACAGGAATATCCATATCATCATTCTTACTATCCAAGTAATCATCACTTGCATTAAAAGGTTTCCTCTTTTTTTTCATACTCGCCCTTACTGCAGAATTTGCTGCCCTCTTCTTTGCTTGAATGTAATGCTTTTCACATACAGTCTTATCTGGCATGGACATTGCACCGCATCTCCATTGCTTTCCATCAGTCCTTTTACAGCGTAAATGTTCTGGAATGCCAACATTATCCTCACCATTTTCAGAGGTTGGTCGTGGATGATCCATTATAATGCAGTTAAACACTTAAAATCATAGTCTTCTATAATGGGATGGAAACAATGGTTAGCTGTGAACCTGCAGAAAAACAGTGAAAATATTACTATTCAACATGCAATACAATAAACAGCTTATATAAACTAGCAATACAGCTCACTTTAACAACATAGATCCTTGAGCAGGAGTAACAGTTGCACATGCATTGGAGTCCAAACTCCAATCCTTTGGTGCTCCAATGCCAAAATAGCTGGTAACCAGTATAATCAATATATGATAGGCGTAACAGCCATAAAATTGTCATCTGGCTAGAGGAACCAATGTGAAATATCATAGATGGACCTGGAAATAGGCTTCAGATATTCAACCCAACTACCAAGATGGTGTAGATAAGGTTTTCATAAACCATCTATTCGATTTTTTTCCTTTTTTTTCTTTTTTTCTTTTTTTTTGG
>NW_024870659.1:40685-43714 GCF_013358625.1 Macadamia integrifolia
CCAACAAGGTGGGGGTGGGGGAAGGTAGGATTCAGCTTAGCTTCTGTCTGTCCAGTAGTGTTAACAAACAGCCAATATAATTGCAGTGTATTTTTGTAGGTCTGAAATGGCTAGATGTTGTTTCAGATGGTGGAAAGAAGCTCAAGCTATTTGCTTAGTGGATTAGGCAATGGATGGCTGAAGTTTAGCTGGTGGCCAGATAAGCAATTAGTTCTATCTTGTTTTCATGGCTAAAGGGAGGCATAAAATCATTAAAAAATAATTAGGGCAGGGAAGAATTAAAGCTGACTTCTAGGTTATTTTAACCTGTTTTAACTTTTTTTTAAAAATTTTGAAGACACGAAGAACACATATTTTGGGACCATATGGGGAACCTTTCATAGGTACATACACGGTAGATTAGGTTTTCTTTCTGAGTGATAGGATTTCTTTTTTCTTTTTCTCAGTTAAGTATTTGAGTCAACTGTTTCATTTGAATTGAATTCTCTGGTTTGGTTGAATGGGTTATCATACATGGTGTCCAATTAATCGCTCAAAGTTATACAAATAAATCATGTGAGATCTCAAGCCAGCAGTAATGTGACAATCCATGAGATGGATATGCCCTGCTTCGTTTACGGAATTCATATGTTAGTTCTGTTTTCAACTTTCTCTGGTAAATTGGATTCCTGCTATTCTATAGCAGTTCTAAAATCCTAATTCCCTGTATATTTTAGTAATCTCCTGCAATAATCTCCAACCTACACCCATAGCAACCCAGTCCCACGCCGCCTCCTCTCTTTTTCCTGAATTCAACTTCGAGAAATTCAGACAACCCAACGACGCTGATTTGGAAAAAGAGGTAGGGGTTGGGGGAGGCCACAACCAAACACCCCGAGGAAAACAAGGGGCACTACGAAAATCGTAAACCCAACTGAGTTAATTGATCAATTTGCACCACCGAAGGAAATAAGCGAAAATCACAGAAGTTTCAGATGAAAATATATTTCTTCAACCTTTTATGAATCCAGAAAACAAAGATCTTTTTGAACCATGGAGAAGAAATTCGAAGATTGGCTTCTCTTTCTTTCAAACAAAACACTTACAAGAAGTTCTACAGAGAAACTAAACAAGAACAAGGAAAGGAAAATTTATTAATTGAGACTTACCCTGTACGGGGGCTTTTCCAGCGGAGAGAACAAGGGGGGATTCAGATGACGAACGCCCAAAACTGGTTTACATGAAGCAAGAATAAATGGAAAACACAATTCCACGTTGAATGGGAGAAGAAAGATAGATGAGAATCGAACAAAGGGGATTGGGAGAATTTAACCATGAAATTTAACGACAAGTTTACTGCTTTCTGAAGACACTCACAGAGACATACAGAACCAACTCCTTCCGGATCTATGGAAGGTTAGAAAAGCTGACTCTTGATCCGAAGGCCAGCTATGTCTCCTCAACTCCTATTGAATCGGTTCCCCTCCCTATCCCATCTCACACCGTCTATGGGAGTTGTTCTTGCACTCTAGAGATGGATCCCACGCCCCATGCACGGTGTGATATAACCATATAGGACGGGAGGTTACCATATGGGGGGGGGGGGGAGAGGATCCCGATTCTCGACCCCTAAGTCCTACTCATATATCTACAATTCCACATTGAAAGGGAGCTCGATACATAATAGAAAAAAAAAAAAAAAAGTAATCATATGTGTCTTCTTGTTTTCATAAATGCCTCTTCAGACAATGTTAATTGTAATATAGAGGGGCATTTATGAAAACAAATGGACACATGTAAGAAATCTAGACTCTGATGCCAGGATCGATAAGAACCCGAATAAGTAATTTGTACACATGTGTTTTACATAAGGTTAGGTAATGACATTTGTCCATTTGCTGTCATTAAGAGTGCACGAAATGGTCTTTAGGGTAGCATTAACAAAGATGGATATCATTAACAAACAGTATGCATCATGTACACCATACTTGTATGAAAAGACGATATAGATTCCACCAATAAGGTTGACTTAAAAGTGATATTGAATAAAAGCTATAATCTGCCACGTGTTACATGGAAGTCAGTTAACATTCAAATCTTGTAAATAAATTGTTATTGTTCATATCACCGTCTAATCATATATTAATATCCAATCAAATCTAACCCCAACATGTATTAGAAATTTGCTATCAACAATAGTCCAAATGTTGTCATGTGGCAGATTGAATGGGGTCATGAGTGAATCCTAAGTTCTTTTAACTATTATTTGTTAAGTATGAGCTTAAAAGGATTTTTTTTTTCTAGATGACAAATAGAACTTTGAAATTTGCCATGTTAGAAATTCATTTGATGTATAACTTCTTTTTTTTTTTTTTTTTTGATAGAAAGAAATTTGACATATAACTAATCCATTGGTCATCAGACAAAAACAACTTTTACCCACGATATAAGGATGTAAGTTCAGTTATGGTACTATGGATGTGTTTAAGTATAATTATTAGGAAAATGTTCTATGAGAGACTTTCAAATTTGACATGTAACTAATTTAGACCATTTTCTCTCTAACCAACATTCAAGATGAAAATATCATTTGTTTCTACGGCAAAATACAAGGCTTGTGATATTTAGAAAAATAACAGACTTTTGCCACAATAATAATTTACCATGTTCTTATCTTGAATAACTAAATATATATTTATATATACAAAATAAAATTCTAAATGAAGTTGGAGGTTCTGAAAAAAAAAAAAAAAAAATGTATCCCTTTAGGGAGCCTAAGGGCTTCACCAACCAATTTTGGAAACTAGGAAAGGCAATGGGCCTAGAGCCCGTTTGGTATCGTTTCTGTTCTAGAAACGCCCTTTCGTATAAAAAACGAAAGTTTCAGTTTCTGTGTCAAAATACAGTTTTTAAACGAAAAAATGGTGTTTCAAAATTTCAGATTTTTATCGGGAACGATATATATATTTTTTTTTTGTAAAATGGAACGAAACTGTGAAGACAGAACTCCAAAATGGAGTTCCGTCCAATTTCGTTTTTTCAGTTTTTTT
>NW_024870659.1:43734-57057 GCF_013358625.1 Macadamia integrifolia
TTTTTTTTTTTTTTTTCACTTTTTGTTCCAAAAAAACAGAAACAGACCATAAGTGCACCAAACAGAAGATTCCGTTTTTTCGTTCCAATAGAACGAAAAAACTCCAAAAACATTTTTTTAGAACGATACCAAACTGAGCCCTAGTTAACTACAGTTCAGAACCCAGGTTGACCAAGGCTGAACTATGTGGTCGTGCCGCTAATACTGTCATATCCATGAATAGAACATACTGTATTCCACCAAAAACACATTATGGAGAAGCATCAAATTCATCATTCCTTTGATAAGTAATCATCAAAATCATATTTTTTATACAATACGAACCACATTCTTTTAATACATGAAAACCACAGTTCAATACAAAACCACTTCATAATAACTTTGTCTAATGAAGAGAAGCTCTCTTTAATTTATCAAAATTCACCAATTTCAAACGCCCGAGCAGTTTTATCGAGCAACACCGAAACAAGGAATTCCCCATTGGCAGACAAAGATTGGATGCATCAGAATGCTCGCTGAATGCTTTGACACAGTCGCCAGAGAGGCTGTCCCATACCCGTACTTTCCCATCAACGCAGCCAGAAGCTATGAATCGAGATGTGCCAAGCCGTAACAAGCGTGTCACACCTAACTGCATACAAGAAAAACTAGTATTAAACCATGGTCGGAAACCCATGATTCTTTGCTGGAGCTAGATTGGGGGAAAATCAGTTTAGTGAAAACCAGCAAGGGCCATGAAATCAATTTAGTATGCACTAGGTTACCATGGCTTCTTCTGAACAATGATTATACCAGTTACTGAATTCATTTATATAGGGGAATAATTGAATACAAACAAAAAAATAGTGCTGTCCACGAACTGGAATCATCAAAAGCTTAAGGAAATTTCAAGTGAGTTAATGTACCTCGATAAACCAGAAGAGACCTCACAGTTTTACCCCAAAAAAAAAAACCTAATTTACCTACACTATACAAGGAATTTCACTATTTTGTCGCTTCACATGTCACGCAGTACTCTTTGCTAACAGCAACAAAAGACATTCTAAATAAACTAAGAGACGTCGGAATTGTTTTACAGCAAAGGACTTTCCTCTGGATTTCCGTAGTTACCTCCCTTAATAATTTTGGAGAACTCTATAGTGTGAAACTAGTGAGTTATGGCTGTTATGCAACTCTTTCCCTTCAGAAATACAATAATTTAATAAATATGGCACTGAATCAGCATAAGGAATCATATAAATGCTTACCTGTATGACAGGTGAATAAGTGCATAGAATCATCAGGCTCCTTTGCAAACATGAAAACCCAACAAAAGTAAACTAAATAATTGGGAATAACGGTAGCAGAAATTGAGTTCTACCAACACTTGAGGTTTCCAAACCCCCCTCGGGGCAATAGTTCCATTGTAGAACATCCATAGAATATCGATGTTCACTATATAAATCTGGAAGAGCAAATATAACATCAGTAGACCATACCAAAGTGTTAAGTTTGTCTCGAATTCTTGACCCGTTTTGAAGATTGACCTGATTCGACATATTTTGGTGGCGACCCGAATGAGAATTTTTTTGAGATCTGTGATGGAAGTTGAGGGGTTCAATCGGATCGATCGCGACCTGATGTGTCGACCAGCGACTTGGAGTATATACTATACTGTTGTCTTGTTGAGAAATGTCATTATATTTTGGGGGTTTTTCGAGCTAAGGTTTCAGGACAAGTTTTCTCGCCGCTGCTTGGGTGTAATCTCTCTTCTGCAAAGTGAAACATCTTCTTCTTCACCCGAGGACGTAGCACACCACCTTGGTGTGTGAACCTAGTTAAATCTCTGTGTTGTGCGGATCTGTTATCTGTTTATTTTTGTATTTTCTTGGCGTTTGATCTAACAAATTAGTATTAGAGCTTTGGGTTATTTCGATCCACGTCTCCTTCAATGAAATAAGCTATTGATAGGTTCGATAGCAACATCAGTTTTAGACTAATGGCAAGTTCGAATGATGGTTGTTCTTACACAGCAGGGTTTGAAGAAAACCCTATTTGGGAAGGCGAAGAAACCTGCAACTATGTCCGATAATGATTGAAACGATTTGAATGATAAAACTCTTTCAGCTATTCAGTTGTATCTTTCGAATGATGTTCTATAGGAAGTTGTCACAGAGAAAACGGCTACAAAGTTATGGGTGAAGTTAGAGAATCTCTACCTCACCAAATCCTTCACCAATAGGTTGAGATTGAAGCAACAACTGTATACCCTTCATATGGGTGAAGATACTTTTATTAAATCCCACATAACTGAGTTTAATTCTATTGTTAGTGATTTGAAAAGGAAAGATGTTAAAATAGACGATGAAGATTTGACCCTATTATTGTTATGTTCTCTGCCTCCATCTTATAAGCATTTTAGGGATACCATGATTTATGGTAGAGAGACAATCTTTGTTGAAGATGTCAAAATGAATCTACAAAGTAAACAGAAGATTGATGATGAGTTGACGTCTACCAATAAATCTGATGATGTTGGTTTGGTAGCTAGAGAGAAAAAAAATGAAAGGGGTTCAGATGGTGACAAAAAAAAGGCTAGATCAAAATTTAAGCACAAAAATTTGACCTACAATTATTATAAGAAAAAAGGGGCATATTAAATCTAAATGTTATAAGATTTTAAATAAGCAAAAAAGCAGGTGGTGGTTTCCAAAATCAACAGAAAAGAGATGATTCTGCAGAAGCTAGTATTGCTGAAGATGAGAATGAGTCTGATATGCTTTTGGTGACTGATGACGGAGTCAGATCACAGGATGAATGGATCCTTGACTTTAATTTTTCCTATCATATGTGTCACAATCATGAATGGTTCTCCACATATGAATTAGTTCGAGGTGGAGTTGTGTTGATGAAAAATAATGCTTCTTGTAAAACTATTGGAATGGAAACGATCAATATCAAGATGTATGATGACATTGTCAGAACCTTGTCTAATGTCAGGCATGTCCCTGATTTGAAGAAGAATCTCATCAGTTTAGGCACTCTTGATTCAAATGGGTGTAAGTATACAACTAAAAGTGGAGTCATAAAGATCAGCAAGGGTATTCTCTTGTTGCTAAAAGGAATCAAAGTTGACAGTTTGTATGTGTTGCAGGGTACTACAGTCACTAAGTCGGTTGCAGCAGCTTCATCATCTATGTCTAAATCAAATGTCACAAATTTATGGTACATGAAATTAGGCCATATGAGTGAAAGAGGGATGACGTCATTAAGTAAAAGGGGCTTATTGTGTGGTTAGAATACAGAAGCAATGGAGTTCTGTGAGTATTGTGTGTGTGGGAAGCAGAAGAGAGTCAGTTTCATTATTGCTATTAATAGGACCAAGGGAGCTTTAGACTACATTCATTTTGACCTATGGGGACCCTCCAGGGTTGCTTCAAAGGGGGCTGGTACAAAGTACTTGCTTACTTTTATTAATGATTTCTCTAGGAATGTTTGGGTCTATTTCTTAGAGCACAAAAATGAAGTATTTGTCACTTTCAAACAATGGAAGAATTTACTTGAGAAGCATACCGAGAAACAAATTAAGAGGTTGAGAACCGATAATGGCCTAGAGTTTTGTGAATGTGACTTTAATGAGTTTTGCAAAAATAAAGGTATTGCAAGACACCATACAATTGTTAAAACACCTAGCAGAATAGAGTGGCAGAGCGTATGAATAGAACCTTGTGGCAAGATGTATATTATCAAATGCATGATTGGGCAAGGAGTTCTGAGCAGAAGCAGTTAACACATCAACTTTGTTGGTGAATCGATCTCCTTGCACAACTATTAAGTGCAAGACTCCAGAGGAAATTTGGTCAGGTAAGCCTGCAGACTACTTTAACTTAAAAGTATTTTGATGTTTTGATTATGCACATGTGAATGAAGGGAAGTTAGAACCTAGGGCCAAGAAATACATTTTTCTTGGATATGGATATGGAGTGAAAGGATACAAGTTGTGGTGTCCTGATCCAAAGTCTCCAAAATTTCTTATTAGCAGAGATGTTACTGATGAATCTGTAATGTTGCATTATAGGAAAGAAGTTCATGTTCACTGTGATGAAGGTCAAGAAAAATCTAGAGAGAAGGTGGAGTTTGAAATTGGTGGTTCGTCTTCAAACAAAGCACGATCTACTTCAGTTCAACTGCCTAATTTTACTGAAGGAGATGGTGCTCAAGAGAATCAAGAAGAAGAGCGGTACAACATTGCCCATGATAAACCAAGGAGGAATATTAGACAACCACGAAAGTATGGGCATGCTGAATTTGTTGCTTATGCATTGTCTGTTGCAGATATGATTGAAAATAGTGAGCCTGCAACATATTCTGAACCTGTTACTTCAATTGATTCTACAAAATGGTTGGTTGCCATGAGTGAGGAGATAGAATCTCTTAAAAAAACCAGACTTGGGAGCTTATCAAGCCGAGAACAGGGAAGAAAATTGTTGGTTGCAAATAGGTCTTCAAGAAGAAGGAATCTGCCACAAGTGTTGAAGATGCTAGGTATAAGGCACGGTTGGTTGCAAAGGGCTACAGTCAGGTACAAGGCATTGATTTTAATGATGTTTTCTCACTTGTTGTTAAGCATAGTTCTATTCGTATCCTACTTGCTCTAGTTGCTATGCATGATTTGGAGTTGGAGCAACTTGATGTGAAAACAACATTCTTGCATGGTGAACTAGAAGAACATATTTATATGTATCAAACTGAAGGGTTTGTTATTGAAAGTAAGGAGGACCATGTATGCTTATTGAAGAAGCCCCTATATGGTTTGAAACAGTCTCCTAGACAGTGGTATAAAATGTTTGATTTGATTATGGCTAGTTTTGGATACTGCATGTGTCAATATGATTGTTGTGTTTATTTCAGAAAGCTCTCTGATGGGTCATTCATATATTTGCTGCTTTATGTTGATGATATGTTGATTGCAGCAAAAGATAAGAATGATGTCAACAGCTTAAAGGAACAACTAAGTTCTGAATTTGATATGAAAGATTTGGGGGCAGTAAGGAAGATCCTTAGTACGGAGATCAAGAGGGATAAAAAAGCAGGGAAGCTGTGGTTATCTCAACAAAAGTACAAAGGTATTGAATTGTTTTGGCATGAAAGATGCCAAACCTGTAACTACTCTTGCATCTCATTTTGGACTTTCAATTTCTCTATCACCTAAGATAGATGAAGAGGTGGAGTACATGTCACATGTTCCATACTCTAGTACAGTTGGCTCCGTTATGTATGCTATGGTTTGCACTTGTCCTAACATTTCACAAGTTGTTAGTGTGGTGAACAGATATTTGTCATGTCACACCCTGTTCACACAGAACCGGACCGGTGACCGGGTTAACACCGGTTAACCCAAACCTACCAAGATCATCTGATACAGTATCCAACCACAACATACACACAACTAAGAAAATGTTCATCAATTCAACGGAAGAATTAATTTACCTGTAAATATTCCCATTATACTTGATACCCAAATTGTAATACATAGTTAAGTACATGTGGACCCGCAGACATGGTATTTACACAAAAGAATACAATTTACATATCAAGTACACAAAAGGGATCATCAAAAACACAAAAGGTACAGCTCAGCTCGGTATCAAAAGTAGAGCTCAGCTCGGTATCAAAGGTAAAGCTCAGCTCGGTATCAAAAGGTAGAGCTCAGCTCGGTATCAACAGTAAAGCTCAGCTCGGTATCAAAGCTGTGGTCCCTCAGCACAGCCCTTGCATGAGCAATCCGTGCCGTGCTCTAATTCCTCGGGGACCCACCAATCCTCTTCAGGGAATTCAACTGTGGGGCCCCACCCGTGCTCTTCAGGTTGATGACCTGCAAAATCATCTAAAAGAGGTGCACACGTGGGATGAGCTCACTAGCTCAGTAAGTGAAAAGAAAGACCACAAAGCAGTCCACACAACAAATCACGACCATATGCAATATATGATATGCAATTCATTTTAATCACTTCCACCTAATTAACATTACTAAGTCTTTGGTTTAGTGCTACTACAACCACAGTGCGCGTATACTCCAGGTACGAGCCGCGAACTCCATCCCGCGATACGCCCATAGGACTATCAGAGAAGGCCCACAGTGAGTACTCGAAAAAGTAAAACATGTCGACCACCAGCTCTCAACATAAAGTAAATGACAGAAATTAAAGGTGCTGACTCTAGCAATTTAAAAGCAGTACGATTGACCCTCTTGAATATACCACCGGGGTTGCCGACTGTCCTAATGACCAGCAAGGCGTATGTCTAACCGCCACAGTGACCCGACAACCGCGACCACTGCTTCCCCCCAAATGGTAGCCCAACACCTCAACCCCTGTTGGGAAGGGTCGTAGCACGGGAAGATGATAATCCTAAACCGCATGCTCCTATATGACATAGTATGATTGCATAGTGCCACCGCGTCCCATTCCACGGGCCACCCATGCACTCGTTTCCAAGCCGACTATAGCAACTAGTCTATTAATGCATCATGCACAATGATGTCAACATTCATCACATAAGCATATCATCATTTGGCATCAAGAAATAAACATAGCACACATGGCATAAAATATGAGGATGGCTAAGCTACATAGCATTTGCATGATGACATGGCTAGTCTAGATATAATTAGATGAATGCCAAACAAGCCTTGAAACAAGGTCAAACGCCCTCTCCCCACTTACCTGTAATGTACAAGGACTCACGCTCGGTACGGGTGAGATCCGGTGCGAGAAACGTACGTTTTGGTGAACCTAACATAAGTGAATGGGGTTAGCATTTCACCATTTTGGGATCAAAATTAACATGATCTAATGACAAAATCATGTTTAGAATCCTAAAAGAAGGTCGCACGTCCGTTTTGGGTCCGTTCGGACGAAAAAATCATGTTGGAAGCCTCTCGGGTGGGTCGGACAGCCCACCTGTCATGACCCACCAGTCAGACCCACCGGTCATGACCGACGGGCAGGTCGGTTGGGCCCGCCGATTGGGCCTGCCGATTGGGCCTGAGGGTCCTGCTAAGATCGATGGGCAGGTTGGCCCATCGGTCGGCCCGCCGGTTGGGCCCGTCGGTTGGCCCTGAGGGTCTGCCCTCTCAGGCGGGTGCCCTCAGGCGGGCCATTTGGCCCACCGGTCTTGGCAAAAAAATGCCATTTTCGTTTGAAACCTTCCCCAACCTTTGGAGAATCAAATGGGGCTCTTCCCAACCCATTCTCCACACATTCAAGGTCTCATAAGATGGTTCTAACCTAGATCTAGGTTAGATTTAAGGAATGGAAAGCCATCTTACCTTCTTTGCTCAAGAACTCCTTCAAAACCCCAAAATCACTTCAAATCACCAATGCTTTTGCCAACCTTATAAACACTTCTTCAAATCCTTCAAAATCAACACATAGATCATCTATTAAACCTTAGATTCATCATCTCAAGGGGGATTTATAAGACCTCAAGAAACTCTACCCAAATCAGGGGTTTTACTTGGGTATGGTGAAAGTTTAAGGAATCTAGCATTTGCTCACCTCTAAACGTAGATCTCGTGTTGCAGATCACTCTTCCGACGTCGGAATGGGAAGATCAACCCTTGGCGCCGCTGAAATCCACCTCTTCTTCCTCTTTCTTCCCTTTTTCCTCTTCTTTCCCTTCTTTTCTCTCTCCTCTTTACCCTTCTCACCAAACGCCCGAGTGTCATAAATGAGAAAATGAAAAACTCATAAATGCTATTTATACTTTCTAATATAACTAAGTAACCACATGGGCGGGTCACTCAGGTGGGCGGATGCGCCCACCTGTGACCGCCCACCTGAGGGGCAAAAATTGGCCAACAAGTGGGATTTTAATGGAATTCAACTCTCGGCATAAGGTATATTATACGTATACGCTTTAAGATACGGCTACATACCTGCTTTATCCGTACATGGTCTTATGATACATGCATGTATACGGCTTGGATACACCCGTCTCCTCTGGCACTGACTCGGACTTGTCTGGCCAGCCGGTGTTCAAAGTCACCCTTGCCATCATGGTCCATAAGGAAACCACCTTAACCCTCTCCGGTTCAGGTCCTGCATGGTTTAACCGAGTCAACCGTGTAATCAGACTGGGTTTAAGAAGTAGGGTATTACATGTCATGTTCAGGTAAACTCATTGGGAAGCAGGGAAATGGATACTTGAAAGGGACCTCTAGTGTTTGTTTGGAATTTAGGAGGAATGACGATAGTTTATCTGGTTATATTGATTCAGATTATGTAGGTGATCTTGACAAGAGGTCACTCACAGGCTATGTATTTACTCTTGGAGGAAGCACAGTTAGTTGGAAAGCTACTTTACAGACCACCGTTGCATTATCTACTACTAAAGCAGAGTATATGGCAATGAATGAGGCAATTAAAAGAAGCTATTTGGCTTAGAGGTCTGTTGGGAGAACTCGGCATGGATCATATTGTCCATTGTGATAGCCAGAGTGCTATTCACTTGGCTAAAGATCCGATGTATCATGAGAGGACAAAGCACATTGATGTTCGGTATCATTTCATAAAAGAGATAATTGCTCAAGGTAATATTCAAGTGTTGAAGATTGGTACTGAAGACAATCCAGCTGATATGTTGACTATGCCTTTGTGTGTTGGTAAGTTCGAGCATTGCTTGAAGTTACTTGGTGTTTACCGTGTTTGAGTTCAGCCCTTTGGAGGACTACTGGAGAAGATGAAGATCTTAGCTATTTGTTTGTTTGTTAGAGGAGAATTCAAGCCAAGGTGGAGATTTTGTTATGTTTGTCTTGAATTCTTAACTTGTTTTGAAGATTGACCCGATTCGACATATTTTGGTGGTGACCCGAATGAGAATTTTTCTGAGATCTGTGATAGAAGCAGAGGGGTTCGATCTGATCGATCGCGACCCGATGGGTCGACCCACGATTTGGAGTATATAATGTACTATTGTCTTGTTGAGAAAGGTCATTGTATTTTGGGGGTCTTTTGATTTAAGGTTTCAGGGCGAGTTTTCTCACCACTGCTTAGGTGTAATCTCTCTTCTTCATAGTGAAACATCTTCTTCTTCACCCGAGGACGTAGCACACCACCCTAGTGTGTGAACCTCGTTAAATCTTTGTGTTATTCGGATCTATTATCTATTTATTTTTGTATTTTCTTGATGTTTGATCTAACACAAAGTCATCGGCATTTGACCCAGCTTCATCGTCAGGAAGATCTGCATTCATAGGTGAACTAATTACATAATGAAATAAAGAGAGGTGAAGAGAGATATGAGGAAATAGAGAGCATAGCATGAGAGGTACATAACTTACCTTCTTCATCAACAGGGATTTCTTGAATGATGTCTTCAGCGTCGGATGGGCCATTCATACCCTCCTTATTCTTGTCGTTCATAGTGTCCTTCTTAGTTCTCCCTTGGCCCTATCTTCGTTGACAACCTGAGGAGTGGAAGTGATAACTTGGCACAACTGAGAGAGCATGAGACTCATGATTTTAAACTCTCATAACTGGGGTCAAATCATCCCCTGCTGATTTCGATCCATAAAGTCGTTTCCCAAACCCCCTAGGTCAGTCCCTCATACCTGAAAGTCTGAAGGCTAGTGATTTGATTCCAAAACCCTAGAATTGGCCATTTTGAAATGGAATCGTTCATAGCCAATTTCAATCTGAATCAACTGATTTGATTCCAATTTTTTAAATCATGTTGAGACTTGAGTGTAGGGTTAGTGTAGAACCGTTCTCTTTAAACCAGATTTATTGACCTGTCGGTTCGATTTGGTCTTTCGAAGCGAGTTGATGCCGATGCCTTATGGTACATGACTTCAAGGGTGACATCAAATGTGGGGTGGCCAGATAAAATTGGACCGATACCCAAAGTGATTCGCACGCCAAAGTTGTGCCCTTGCACCATCACAAGGCCATGTACGAATAGGAAAGGTACCTTACCATATATGAATGATAAGAACCTAGTCCACATCACGTGGGGAGCCTGAGGTACGTGTTAGAATTCTGTTTTCCTCCAAAATACAGCACGATTGGCTTGTTTGGCCAACTGGTAGGTGTGAGACCCACCAGTGCGACCCACCTGTATGTGTAACGTGGGCCCTAGCAAACCCAGCTTAGGTGATTATGTGTATTTTGGATTCCTCATCGAAATGAGATCTTGTATGCCCGATAATGTCGGCTACTTTGCTCGAAAACGTAAATTAATGTGTTTTGGTCCATAAATGGGCAAAACCAAATAGACCTTACAAGATATTTATGAACCAAAGTATAAATAGGACTTAAACCCTTTTCTCTCTCCCATTTATGATTTCGTAAAGAAGAGGGAGAAAAGCGAAAGAAGGAGAGAAGGAAGAGGGAAGAGGCTTCCCCTTTGGATCCTGTGGCCACGTTTTACTTTTTCGCCACCGGTATCTTCACCGGTGTCTTGAGATCTATATTTTAAGGTAAGTAACGCCATAAACCCTTGAGATATGATGAAACCCTTTGTGTCTATGGTTGACTCTAGGGAATAATGAAACCATTGTGTGATTTTCTTGAAGGATTTAAGAAGGGAAGCAAGGATTTGGGAGTTATTGAAGTGGCATTTGAGTTGGGAGGGAAAATCCCAAGATTTGGGGTTTTTAAGCTAAAGTATGATTTCTTCCCCCAAATCATGTTAATGGCTTAGATCCATAGAACAATCAAGCAGATGAGGTTTAGGGAGTGTGGGAAATGAAGTGGGAACCACCCTATTGAGATTCCAAGAGGTGGAATGAAGAAAAGAAGGAAAACAACAAAACCCGAGGAATAAGGAAAACAACAAAACCCGAGGAATACCGACGGGTAGGACTGGCGGGTGCCACACCTACCAGTGTGACCCACCTATCTCCTCTGGGTCTACCGATTGGTAGGACCGCACCTACCAGTGTCACCTGCCTCTCTCCTCTAGGTCTACCGGCGGGTAGGACTGACGGGTACCACACCTACCAGTGTGACCCGCCTGTCTTCTCTGGGTCTACCAGCGGGTAGGACCGACGGGTCCCAGACCTACCAGTATGACCCATCAGTCTTGATAGTTTGCACAGGTGGGTTCTTCTACCCACCTGTAGCCCAAATGAGCTCTAATGGAACTCAAACTCACCGACAACCTTCTTCACGCTATTATATGTGTCATGACCATATCCTACATCAATTATAGACCCGAATTGGACGTATTTTTAAACTTCTTATCTATACTAGGTTTCGAGAAACTCATCTTCACTCTGAATCTTACCCGTACTACGAGTACAGATTCTTCCACAAGAATAGGTAAGTGGGGAGAGGACTTTGATCTTAATTTTCGGAATGTTTTTAGCATCCTATGCATTCATAGACTATATTGACATTCCGATTGTCATTCTCATTGATGAATGAATGATGCATTTAGAATTAAACATGTTATATCTTAAATTCTATATGCATGATCACTTGTTTGAAATATTGAGAATGGATTTATCATATGATGGATTATGATGATGATGTTTTCCGATCATGTGTGGGATTTCTAGATTAGATTCCATAGTCGGCTTAGAAACAAATGCATTGGTACACCGTGGAATGGGACACGGAAGTACTATGCAGTTGTATTATCTCATGTAGGAGCACGTGGTTAGGATATCATGTTCCCTTGTACTACGACCCTTCCCAACAGGGGTTTACGTGTTGGGTTATCACTGGGGGGAAGCGTTGGTCGCAAACTTCTGTGGTGGTTAGAAGTATGCCTGACTGATTATTAGGACAGTTGGAAACCTTGGTGATATATTCAAAGGGTCAATCGTACTGCTTTTAATTTCTACTGTGGTTTGGCCACAATTTACTTTTCTGCTGTGGTTCGGCCACGATTTACATTTCTGCTGTGGTTCGACCACGATTTAATTTTTCGAGTGCTCACGGTGGGCCTTCTCCGACAACCCTATGGGCTCATAGCGGGATGGAGAACGTATCTCAAACCCGGGGTATATGCGCACTATGGTTGTGAATAGCACGTTACCTATGATCTAGTATGTTTGTTAGGTGAATAGGAATGAAATGAATCTCATGCATATAATATCATTTGAAATGCATTTACTTGTGTGCATATTTCTTTCCATTTACTGAGCTAGTGAGCTCACCCCTCGTGTTCACACCTTTTTTTTTAAATGATTTTGCAGGATACTCTGTAGAGGAACCTGTGCCAGGTCCCACTGACGAAACCTTAATGGGGGATTGGTGGGTCCCCGAAGAATTTGAACACGATGATAGTTGCCCGTGTGAGGGTTGTGTTCTAGGGCAACAGTGACAAATTCCATCTACTGTACTCTTTTTTGTTCTTTTTGTATATTTCTCTTTTGTGCTCTCGGTAATTAAATTGTTATTTCTTGTGTAAATATCATGCCTACGGGTCCACATGTATTTATACTATGTATAACAATTTGGGTATCAAGAGTATATGGAAAATTTCAGGAAATCATTTATGACAGACTTCCGCTGAACTAGAATATTATATTTTCATGATTACTTGTGGCTTGTTGTGCTGTGGTTACTGTATCAGATGATCCTGGTGGTTTTGAGTTACTCGGAGGGAACCCGATTACCGGTCTGGTTCTATGTGAACAGGGCGTGACAGCTAGAGCACCGTGCGTAGAACAAAACTTGGCTACTGCCTGGGTTGCAGCTACTGGTACCAGCTTGTAGAGGTAGTTTGTAGCTGTGGATTATAAGAATTCAATCTTTTGGTGTAGTGTATGAGAATCCAATCTTTTGATGAGATTTTATAATCTGAACACAATCAAAGATTTTGATATGAATACCTAAATGGTAAATCACCAAGATATAACCAAAATCATACAAGAGGAAGATTCCTAAATCAGCTGATTTTACTCCTAGATTTCTTAATCTGTCACCAAATCTGCCCAAACATACAGCCCATCAGCTTGAGACCAATTCTGCAAAAGAGAAACCCAGTGCACGAGACTCCTGCTACTGCAAGGTCTGGTTTTTATATCTATTATAAAATCAGCTGATTTAGGAATCTTCGTCTTGTATGATTTTGCTTATCTCTTGGTGATTTACCATTTAGGTATTCATATCAAAATCTTTGATTGTGTTCAGATTATAAAATCTCATCAAAAGATTGGATTCTCCGCAAATAGAATATAAAAAACAGCTAGCAAGTCTATACTGGCAATTTGGCTTCAATGGGTTGGCTGACAGGTTTGGTTTTCACTTGACCAAACACAAGACCAGCCTTGTTTGACAAATTTTGACCCATGGGAGTTGGGACAACCTATATATAGGAAAAAATAACATG
>NW_024870659.1:57157-121482 GCF_013358625.1 Macadamia integrifolia
GAATGGTGAACTGATGGGAGAGCATCTCAAAGTTCAAAGAATGGAGGATTGAATTTGAATGTAGAGAATTGGAGTTGTTGCTTTTCTATGCTGCTGTTAGGTTGCTTTGCTTGAGTCCAGGATAATTGGTACATAAATCTTGGGTAGGCTGCAGCTCATCTAGTTGTTTCTTTCTTCCCTTCATTTTTCTTTTACTTTCTCATTACTATTTCAGCCTGCTACTATAGGCGCTTCGTTCTACCCTATACCATGGAATCTAAGGCTTTGCTTGAGTCCAGGATAATTGGTACATAAGTCTTGGGTAGGCTGCAGCTCATCTAGTTGTTTTTTTCTTCCCTTCATTTTTCTTTTACTTTCTCATTACTATTTCAGCCTGCTACTATAGGCGCTTCGTTCTACCCTATACCATGGAATCTAAGGCTTTGCTTGAGTCCAGGATAATTGGTACATAAGTCTTGGGTAGGCTGCAGCTCATCTAGTTGTTTTTTTCTTCCCTTCATTTTTCTTTTACTTTCTCATTACTATTTCAGCCTGCTACTATAGGCGCTTCGTTCTACCCTATACCATGGAATCTAAGGCTTTGAATGGTAATGATGACTTGTTAGGAATGAAAGGTGGGTCAAGATATGGTGTCCCGCTGTTTACACCAGGAGGAGGACATAAGTATAAAGAAGGATTTCTCTAGCATGTGGCCATGGTGATCAGTTCTGAGGTATTGCTCTGTTTCTTTCTTTTTACTATTACTTTTATTTTACCCGCTCACGGACCCATGTAGCCATGTAGCCATGGTGAGATGTTCTTTTTTACTATACTTTTATTTCTTTTTACAGCATGTGGCTGAGCTGTTGTTGTTGCTGTCTCCAGCATGCGGCCAGAAATTGGATATGACATTTGGTATAATTGATGGAATCAGGTTCAGGATGAAGAATCTATGAACTGAATGGAATAGTTGAAGGATTGACTTTTATCTAACGTTACCAATGCATGCAAGTAAATGTTCTTTTCCACAACCATGTACTCACACATATGATGCAAATTGTCAAATGTGGTTTGCTAAAACACCAGAAATAAATGCTGCAGAACTATATGCACTCAGAAAAAGATGATCAAGTGGATGGAATCACCTTAATAGATGGCACCATGGCTATAGCTTCCTCCACAGTTTCAGGGCAAAGGTTTCCAAGTACACAAAGCTGCATAACATAAACACATAGCAAATAAATATGGTTTTCAATGGATAACAAATCATTTGGATTTCATTCAAGGAATCAGTAGTGGGATTACCTCAAACTCAGCCAACTGGTATCTGCTAAGGATTCTGAATGTCAGTTAAGAATCACATTGCTGATGTCATATACAACTCAACTGAACTCAAAACAACCAAGCCTTTTCACAGTGCTGATGATATATTTCTTAAACGGAAAGAACAAAAATGTTTAATTGCATAAGAGATTACAACTCGACAAGAAGCCAGCAGAAGACACCAAATTATACAGATAAAATGAAATTTGTGAAGCTTCATTGTTTTCTCATACTATAGAAATTTAGAAATCTCCTGCTTTGCACATATGTTTATCATGCATCTAATTAGATTTTGGAGGGATCTTCTAATAAGAAATCCAGTTGAAAGGGACAACAAACGACCAGGATCATAAATTAATGGTATAATTGAACAAAAACGAGAAGTACTTCACATCTATGAAAAACAAGGTATCATGATGCTATACTTATCACACAAAACAATGTATACACCCAGCCACTCAATCACTGAGGGACTTAATTTGGGCTTTCCGATTTGATAGAACCAGAAAACTCCTGGGTAAACTAGAATTCATGGAATTCAATAATTTCAGTAGTCCCAGAGTACTTTGAGAAACATCGACAAAAGATGGACATTTTAATATTTCTCCACAGTTTGGAAAAAAAATACTATATCACATTTCTGCAAAATTAAAGGATACTCTCGAACCTGCCTAACAGCATCAGGATTTTTGTAGCGGCTAAAGCGCTTCACATACTGCAATGACTTCTCAAATACTCTGAAAAGGAAAGAGACAGGATACTAAATTCTCTGGCTTAAGATTAGATGGACTGAAGCACCCAAAATCAGTCATGCTTTTTTTTTTTTTCTTTTTTTGGGGGGGGGTGGTGTTGTAAATATCAGTCTTGCTCAGCTACCACAGAAAAGAAAGCCTCACACTCACTGAGAAATTTGATTCATAGGATCATCAGACATCTGCTGGAGCTGCTCATATTTCCGATCAAGGATAAGTGCCACTTCACAGTTCATTAAACACTTGGCCTTCAAAAATTCTGAGAAAAAACTCCAAAGTTAAAATTAAAATAGTAAATAAAAAAGAGGGAGGGGAAGATAACTTATATCCTGTAAAAGCAGAACAGGAGTCATTTAAACATTAAAAATTTTCAAGCAAACAAATATAAAAGCAACAGCATTTAATTGTTCCAGAAAGACTAATGGCATAGTGGTGGTGCTTGCATATGTCCTCTTGAGATTGCCTTAGAGCAAAGATGAGGGTAAAGGCAAGGATAAAACAATTCAGTCAGCTTCTTCTAAGCAGGTGAATTCAGTCAGTTAAGGTTTTGAGCATTTTGCAGGCAATTTAAGTGATGCCTCCCCCCAGGGCTATTTTTGGTCCCTGCTGGTGTTACCTGGTGCTTGTGTCTCTTCAATGGTCTCACAACTCAAAAAAAGTTTTAAGAGAAAACAATAGTTCATAATCAATATGAAAATAACATATCAGCAAGTTTTCCACTAGAACTAGGTTGAAACGGTGTAACAGAGAAAAGTCACATCCACAGTATCAGATGTTAAAGCAAATTCCAGTGGGGGGGGAGATCAAACAGGGAGCCCAAACAAAAGAAAAATGAAAAGAGAGTAGGACACTGTTACCATCTCCAATTTTGAGCTCTGCAGCATTTTCTTCCTCTTCACCAGACATATTGAGAAATAAACACTAGGGATGATCCTGAGAAATTTAACATGCAATTATTTCAAGAAGCAAATCAATCAAAAAACAATAATATCAAATCATATATTAAGAGAAAGAATCTCAAAAGCAGCTGCAATTGCAAAGTAGCTGGATAAAAAGGGGTTTAGAATAATCTTAATAGAATACATGCAATTGTGAAAAAGAAACATAACATCATAAAGCTAGGTTTTTCTAATCAACCATTTATTGGGTTTACTAAGATAAAATACAACTCTTCTAGTGGTTCATGCTGCCGATCCCGATCCCAGATAAAAGAGGGTTGGTGCATCAGGTCGGCAGCCGGCATTGTAAAAACTTTAGCTAAACTCTTTTGCATGGATCTTAGATTTTTATATTTTCGACCTAATGCTAAGACACCCCCTCTGGAACAGCCTGCTGCACTGTGATTCAGGTGTAGTGGATAATTTAACAAGGGTTAGCTAGGATGTCCCTTGTAAGCAATACACCGATTCTTAGCCAAGTTGCGGTGACAACCGGGAAAGGGTTCTTGTATCAAAGAAGAGTGTAGGTAAAGAAGCCAGTCCATAACCGTAGTATTAGAGATTAACATCTTGGAACATAGGAACTTTGACGGGAAAGTTTAGAATTCATAAATATGGTGAGAAGAAGAATTAACATAGATTATTTTCAAAAGGCTAGATAAAAGGGTGAAAATGCCCAAGGAATCAGATGACTATAAAGTTTTGTATACCAGGGACTGAAATAATAAAAGTGGGGTGGGAATAATAGCATATAAAGATTTAAAAAACGATACTCTAGATGTTAAAGAATTAGTGGTATGATAATAATATCCATCAATCTTGTGCAGGAAAATAGTTATTAAATATAATTAGTGCTTACGCACCCTAGATCGGATTAGATGAAATAATAAGAAACATTCTGGTAACATGGATAGAATATTTCAAAGAATTAGTCAACGAGAAAAAATAATTATAAGTGGACATGTTGGAAGAGATAATAGAGGTTATGAACAAATTCATAAAGGATATAGTTTTGGAAGTAGGAATGAGGAGGGGACTTTCAGTTTTAGAATTTGTTATGGCTTATGATTTACCAATAGAAGACAGATGCTTTTAAAAGAGAGAACAACTTCAAAGTTCTTTTGCAGAGAAAAAAATCGAAATAGAAGTTCCAAGGATATGTCAAAAGAAAAGGACAACAGGAGATACACACCACCCTTAAGGTATGAGAGAAACCCTAGCTCCACGAAGGTGTTCAAAATTTGAAGAGGGAAAAATAATGCTGCTCCTAACCTTCTCTGCCTCGGACAGAGAGCAAGAGAGCTCAATGGAAAGCGAGATACATGCTTTTCTCAATTTCTTGGACAGAATAGGATGAGCTCAATTGTACAACTTGATTTTTAACGATGGGGAATGTTTTCCTGGTTTTCTGGTTTCTTGAACGTACTTGAGAATCCAGGTTCTCTAGTGTGGATGGGGCCATGGAAATTCAATCATTATCACTTCACGGAGAGAGAGAGAAAGAGATGTTTACCTGAAGTTGAGCTGAGTTGAAGGTATGCCTGAGAACTTCTGAGTGAGAAGGGAAAAGCCAAAAAGGGGACAAAACCGGAAAAAGATACAAGGTACTTGTTTAACCGCCTACACAACACAAGAAGCACGAAGCCCGATAGCCCGATTGGTTAAGAGGGGAACTGGGGAACACGGTTTTAGCAATCACTAACGGGACTGTGATCGATTTCGGTCGATATTGAACTAGATCCTCCGTATTGGTAATTGGTCTTGATCGGACAGATTTACCGTTGATTTTTATTTAAAAATATTTTTAGAAAAAAAAAAGTTTAAAAACTATGTGGCCTATGTGAGATGAAATGATTGTCTCACCTTTCATGGAAGGCCCATACCCACTTATGGTGATGCTTCTCTATGTGTTCTTTATTGGCCCCTGCACATGCTGAGTTGTTTAGCTGAAATTGAGCCGAGTTGTATATGCATGAGAACTTTTGCGTGAGAAGGGAAAAGTTAAAAAGAAAACAAGGGGAATCCAGATATTAGTGGTAGAGGAGGCATTATTAGAAATACGATAATATTTTGCCAGCTTTTTTTCAATTTTAATGAGATGTGTACAAATTCAGTGGTGGAAATGAGAGTCCATGGTTTGGTATTGTGTAAGGAGTTGGGTCTACCTGACTTTTATATTGATTTTGACTCTTTCTTGATTGTGAGACTTATCTCTAAAAGATTATGTACCTTGTAGAGCTACTGGTATTGGTTTAAAAAAGTAATCAATCTTTGTGATTCCCTGAGAGTTGATATCTCCTTTTCATTTCATGAAAGCAATCACGCATTAGCTAACTTTACATGTGAATCTACTATAAATTCGATTTTTCATGGTGATAATTCTTTTTCATTTAGTATTAGTGATATATCATTCTGAAGGACAAAGCAGGATCACCAATTTTTAGAATGTAATTTTTCTTCTTTTGAAGGTTTTCTCTTTTGGGTTCGCAAGTGTGATTTGTAAATTCTAGAGAACATGATTTTAGGTTGTGGAATGCATATTCCCACTCTCAAAATAAAGAAAGCATTCTAGACTGAAAATGAGAACATTGTTTGGAAATATAGTTTCACTAATGCATTCTTGGTTTGAAATAGAGATAAATTCCTCCCCTTTTCCTTCGGCACTTCATCAAACAGTTATCTGGGCAACTCTTGCGATGCTATTGATCAACCCAATAACATGACCCTTCACAGCCCTCTCAATGTAAGAGTATCTGCCATGGTCATGGTAATCTGACCCACCACAATAAATCCTAGTTGAGCTCCCACAAACGCTGAGAAAAGAGAATGCTTGATCATGGTTAGAATTTTGCGGAATTGGAGCCAGACTATTCGCATCGACCTTTCCGATGAGCTGTGGAAATCTCGACCGCATGTAAACCTCGACAACTGCTATTATTCCCTCTCCCTTCAAGTTCACCCTGATTTCTTCGGCGAACACAGCTTGAACGTTATTCTCCTATTCCATCACTTCAAGGGCCTCAAATTATAGCCGGAGTGGTTCGACCATCTGCGTCAACTTCCAATTAAGTTCTTCAGGACCAATGCTCAATTGCCCAAAGTTACGAATCTGTGAGAAATCTGACTTCATCAAGTATGTCCAGTCCCGGCAGTGGACTCAACTGGGCAATAAGGACTATTGCGTGATCAGCAACCATGGTTGGTATTGGAGCCTGGAGCCCAAGTTCCCCCTACCAGAAGCCATGGTGTGAGGGTGTTGGGTACACTGGAGAGCAAAGGTTGGGTTTTTTCGAGCCATTGCCCGTTGTGGATATTCTATGGAGAATGAAATGTTTGTCAAACAACGGTTTTGACATTCCATAACGCATTCCAATAAAGCATACCAAACACAACCTTAGTAATTGATAATAAGATCAAGATTAGTCTCAACTGATACTCTTCTAGATCCTACCAAAAAAGAAAAAAAAAAGGAAAGATACTCTTCTAAATCCTCGATAATGGTCTTAATCAGATATATTTACTCTTGATTTTCATTTAAGAAATAGAATTTAAAACCTTTTTACCCTTAGTCTGTATTAATCCGATGAACCACGTGGAAAGTAAACTTTTTCATCATATGAAGTGTGAATAGTGGATAACATCTCATCAAACGAGAAAATATGTTGTCTGCTTATGTTACTCAAATTCCCCTACTCAACTTTTCATATTTGATTCCTCCAAAAAACGTAAACTCCTACCTCTCCTTCTCCCCTAGTACTTTGAAGTTTGAAGTACTCAAATTACCCTTCTCTCACTAACAGAAATGGGACCACATCTTACTCCTCTTCTTCTTCTTCCTCCTCGGTAGAAAGTGGCTCAACTTGCCCCGCAGTTGCACCCCTCACTTGCCCCACCACTACAACCCCCTCTCCTCTATCATAGTCCTCAACCCCAATTGCCCCCACCCTCCAAAACAAAAATAGTAGTTTGGGAAAATGAATGGTCCCTGGTCACGCGAACCTTGTGCCCAAACACATAAAGTGGCGAAATGATGCCCCCATCCTTATTGATGTCCATGTGTGCCCTCCTCATTGGCCCCCCGAGCTAGCATTGGAGCTGTGCAACTAGGGAGTGTTCTTTTCTCCTAATAATTTTTTGGGGAAAAAGAACCATAAAAAGGTAACGTGGTCCCTAAGCCAAGACACCTGGGTGAGCAAAAATGACCACCTTACCCTACATGAAAGGTAGAAATCCCACTGTTGTTTATGCTTCTATGTATACTCCCATTGATCCCACACTGGTGCAAAGGTCATACTGCCTTTTATCAATGGAACCCTTTGCTCCCTAGTTTTTATTATTTATTTATTTATTATATTGATGAAACAAACAGAAGCTACACATAACATACATATCATAATCTAGAACAATACACATTGGGCTGGGAACCTACCCCGTGGGCCGAACTATGATTACGAAATGCCAATCTAAGGTTGGGTCAGCTGGGTTGGGCTTAAGGCCTTTAATTCAACTTGGACCAGCCCAACACTAACCTTTTTCTTATGAGATATATTATATCATTACCAAGTTAACATATATAGGTTGTGTAGTTGATCCAATCCAACATTCGTATCGTAGATCCGAGGTAACACAGTTTTATTCTAGATTTGTCATCTCTTATCGTTATTGTAGAAGGAATCGAGTTTGTCACTGTGACCCATGTAATGTCAAGTGACAAATAGTGAGGTGTTATCCCTTATTAAGTACAACGACACCTATAAAAACATATTTTCATATTTAGGGACAATGATCAATCCGGGAGTGTATTCCTGACCTTGTGTATATATTTCTTCTCTTCCCTAGAAATAATCTCATTGCCATTGGAAATGATTTATCTCCAAGGGCAGTGGTGGTTTTTTTTTTTTTTTTTTTTTCAATGTAGGCTATACTCCTGAATAGGGTAACACTCCCGCTTATACTTATTATGGGATTGAGTAGGGGTGTCAAAAAGGCCCGATCAGCCCGAACCCTCCCTACTCGCTTGGGCTAAGATTTCAGCACATAAGGTGCAGTCAACATGACCTTGAATATTAAGTACACAGTAATACAAATATGTTAATAATTATAAAGGATACTTTTAGAAAAAGGTTTTGCAAAAAGTCTTTCGTTTTTCACAATCTAATATACGAAAACCTTGGTCTTTGGTCTTTATAAAGCATCAAGATCAAGCAACTAAGAAACCAATAATACTAGGTTGGGCTAGATTGGATTAAGTCCGGTCCAATTAAGGTCTATCAGGGCTGGGCTGTATTGAACTAAGCCCAACATGGTTGGGCCTGGATTGAGATATACTGACCCGACTTAAGGCTGGGTTGGGCTTGAATAGAATAAAAAGACCTTAAGGTTTGGACTGGGGTTTTACAAAACCCAGCCCAACCCGGCACATTAACATCCTTAGGCTGTGTTTGGTAGCCAAGAAAAGAAAAGAAAAAAGTACACATTGGTATGTCTTCACCCAAAAGAAGATTCTTCTTTTCAAATTCAAAATTCTTCTCGGGAATTGTAAAGTTTTCTTTAGCTCCCCCAAAAATTTTCTTGCAAAAAACACAAGAAAACATAAGAAAATATTAAAAAATAATAAGACAAAAAATAATGATTACACAATGATTTTTTATGTATCTATCTCTCTCTTAAAATTCAAAAATTTTTGAATTTTTTTTCTTTTCTTTTCTTTCTCTTGATAACTAAATATACATAATCTTTTTATTTTTTTTACCATTTCATTTCATTTCTTTTCTTTTCTTTTCTAGATTTTTTTTTTTTTTTTTTTTTTTCTTCCTGGCTACAAACATAGCCTTAAGATTGAGTGCTTTGTCCATCTTCCTGAATCGATCTCTCTCCTCCTCTGAAAAGGGGGCTAGATATGTCATTTTACGAGGGGAAGAAAGAGTTTAAGAAAGTGCTAGAGTACGCTGGACTTTCTTCTCTTCTCTGTCAGTTTTTTCCAACCAAGCATACCCTAACTTTTTCAGAACACATGGAACATTGGGAATCGAAAAATCTGCCACTGTATAGAGAAGTGCGCTGGCATGACGCACCACTGTAATTAAGGTTTAAGTGTTCAAACGGCCCAAACAGTAAGGGGAATCGAAGATTCTGCCAATTTGCATAGAAAAAGAGGATTACAGAATCTAATGGGTACCTAACTTTATGTGACGTAAATAGTCAACGAAACAATAAAATTTCTACTTAAAATTCATATGTATCAGAAAGGATATTTTTATAAGCAGGAGGATATTTTGGTCCAAAGATAAACAGCATTAGTACCAAAGCAGAGGGAAATGTCTAGGAAGGTGGGGTTGTGGATCCAAAGCCACATCGTGGGCTCCGCACCGTTAAACCATTGTTGGCTTGTTGCGGCGTCACAGGAGCAATCCCACATCGCTTTTTGAGCTAACCAATCATCGATGACTCTGATCAAATGATTTTCAGCCGCATGTCAATTTTTTTAATTGAGTTAAAAAATTAAAAAAACACAAAAAAATAAGCAATAGATTGAGAGGGAAGACAAAAGGGGTGCCTTATGGTTGGAGGGTGGCCTACATACACAATCGTCAGAGGCATCAACCAACCGAGCAAGTAATTGTTTTAAGGAAATATGTGATTTTACTTGGATTGAATTGATTGGATAGGCCGACATATTGAAATCTTGACTTAAATCATTTTTCTTTTCGATTGTGGGCGGTTTGGGGCTCTTAGGAAACCAATACGTATAGAAATGATAGACAATTAACATGGACCGAAACGGATGAAAGTTGATTTAAAAAAATAAATAAATAATAAATAATAATAAAAAAATAAAAAACAAAACTAAACTAAAAAACAAACAACTAGTGAGTAATCCCATCGGTTTTAGTTAATCAACAGAGGTCCACGGCATGAAAGAAGATGGAAGATGGAAGATGGAAGATGAAAGATGAAGGAAGGACAACCTTTGTGGGGGCGTATATTACGTGAATATATGCTGCTTTTTTTCTCTCTCTGATTATGTGATGACCTAAGATATGCTATGCCTTCTTCAGAGACTAGTTGCCTCAGAAAGATAGGATCAACAAGGTCTCGGAAGAGCCTTCCACTCTATATTTGGGTAAAGTATCCATCAATGAACATCTATCGATGGGATAAGCAATAGCCAGTTGTTGGCTTTCACAGGGTTTGATTGATTGATTCCGAAACTTCTCCTAGGCCGCATTCTTCCAATGTTGATTCTCTTTCAGACCCTTGTGGTTGAAGCTCTACTCTCGCCGTCGGAAACCCACGGAGCGGTCCTATAGGTAGCTTGTCTCCCTCCCTCTTCCCCTCGCCTGTTGATTATCGAAGAATTGTATACCAAGTCAAAAAATCACTGAATTGCATGAAGTAGAGTTGTTAGCTTCCAATGTATGGTAGTAGAAGCTACGTGAGTATTAAACAACCAATGAATGCCTGTTACCAGGGGAGAGAGAAAGAAGGAGGGTGTGTTTTAGTGAAGATTATGCCCCGAATCATTTTTGGGTTCTCATAGCCGCTAAAATAGGATGCACTGACACCTTTGTCTATCTATTTCCTCCTCATATAAAATGACCTTATTACCCCGTATATACAGTAATAATACTTTGTCCCACTTCATTATCACTCTCCCCTATGCCAATCAAGTTCTTATTACACTCCCCTATGCCAATCAAGTTCCCTCCCCTTGTATACAAATTCAAATAGGATCGGTAACAAAACCGATAATAAAAAGTCAAAATCAAATCAGACCATAATCGAATCTTACCTGAAAGCTTCAATTTGGACCGATACATGAACAGAATCAAATCAGATGAACTGGAATCGGACCAAACCGACGTTGGACGCCACTACTCTATACTTGGCACACGTGTACGAACACAGGGAATAAGCAGGGAGCAAAACACGTTCGTCCGTACTGTGGTAAGTGTAGTGTTTTCTGACAGAGAGGAAAAGGCTGCAACAGCCGACAAGGCCCTTCGCAAGCTCGGCTTAACGTCGAGCCGTTTAAGCCTGAGCTGATGATGGTGGTGGGGCTTTCAGCTTCACTGACCCGCTGGCAGTGATAGTCGTCAGTGGAGTGTCCGGATGGGTCTTCTAGTTATTAAAATATTAAAAATAAGTAAGGTCGTTAACGAGGTGGGCCCCAGCATTGCGTAACCATTAGGATCTGATGGTGACTGATAATTGCCGTAAGGTCTGCACACCAGAGAACACAGATACCCAAAAAAAAAAAAGTGAACACAGATACCACGCGCCTTATCATGGATCAATTTGTGGTACATCCAACGGTTATATGATTCCATAACATTTGTTCAAAGGAAAATTCCAAAACAACGTGTTCCTCCGGGGCTGATCTCTACATTGTAGTGGGCCCACATCTGCCTGCGTGGGGTCCATTGCTTAGCTAAGAATCTGGAATGCCCCATTGTCACAAACTCGTTAGACGACGCAGACACCGCTGTGTTTGCCTTTTCGGGAAATGGCTTCCGGCATTCGTGATACATACGACGAACACGCACAAGATGGTCCCCGGAGTCTGGACCCCGGTTACGCCAGTACGCTTTACCGATATGATATCGATGCTGTAGCAATGGTAGCAGAATTACTAGAGGAGAGGGTTAAAAGAATTTTTTTTTGGTAGGTTAAAAGATTCAGAAAATCAAGGTTTTTGGTATCAGGGGAGGCAATTTCAGGCCTGACCATGTCGGCTCAAACCCGCAGATTAAGGCCTGCTTGATTAATAAATATGTCGGGTTCAAATTCGGCTCATTTATAATTAGTCATTCACTTGTTTCGAGTGCATAGTGTAAACTCAACGATCATCCAATCGGTCCAACTGTTTATAAGCTCACCATTTATAAGATATAATTTTTTTTCTTTAAGAATCAAATATATATTTATTTTTTTATATCAATTATTGAATGTAATTAAGTGTAATTTTTTTTTCTAAATTATTGATGATTTAATAAATATATTAAATTCTATAAAGTCTAAGACAATTATGCCTGTTTAAGACCAGATTAATAGAATCTTGGTTAAAACCCAAAACTCGACTGAGCTTGACCAGTTTACACCCCTAATTGGTATATTGAGGAGCAAAATGATCCGGTCATGCTTGATAAGATTGATCAATATTGGTATTAGTATCGGTATTGTTCGAGACCAATACTGATCCATAAGAGCATGCATAGGAGACCACTAGACAAATCTAATTTATTTTTCGTGTACAAAATTAGCTTATCAAATAAGGGAGAGGGATCTATACACAGCTTGTTTATCTTTGAACACTACACGTCAAGTAAAAGTAAGTAACAAAACAACATTTTTTTATTAAGGGGAGAGAAGACATATCTAATGACGAGAGATAGGAAAAAGACAATGAGGGAGGTAAACAATTAACATATATTTCATTTTTCTTACAACGGGTCATACTTAAATTGAAAGAGGGTTTCTCACGATGCCAGTATGAGGAGGATTCTACAAGCCATACCAGTGGTGATGCGAATAATAAAATCCTTCACATGAGATCCACATGATCGGTGTAGAAGATGAAAAAATAATAAAGAATCCAATATGAGAAGGAAATAGTACTATTGCATTGTGCAAAAATGCAAAAAAATTTCCATATAAAATTTTTGATTACATCATAATAAAAAATAAATTAAATTCACATTTTAGAAAGTACTTGAGGCTGATCCACATTCCACAGAACCATTGAAAAGAGAAGTCATAAATTTTCATTGATATCTCTTGCTTCCTCTCATTTTTAAATTCACTATTTGGTTTCTTAAAAGCAAGTAGATCTAATAAAATATTTTTATTAAAATACTTTCTAGAAGATAAGAATGGGAGTTTGATGGTAGGAAACACAGAACATATGCCTATTTGACCCAAACTCAAAATCGTCAAAAAATTTCTTATCTAATAACAAAAGAGAACATGCCTTGTCATTTACAACCAATAAAAAAGTATATATACATAGCATTCTTCAAAGAAATAAAAACTGGGTATGGTCAATGCACCACTAAATATGCTCATTTAATTTTTAATTTTTAGTTTAAATCTCATGAATTGTGCTTGCATGAGTAATGAGATGATGAATTATCAAAAGGAGTATTCTTTTTTTTATTTTTATTTTGGGGTGGTGGGGAGAAAAAACTTCTGAAATGAACTATCCTGATAAGCTTATTAAGGCAGTAAAAATATCTCTCGTGTGACATATTGGATGGGGTTTAAAGTTTTTTTATTTAAATGAAATTTTTTTCTTCTCAAAGTGATAAATTTAAGGTTTGCAAATTTAGGGTTATGAGAATGAGGATATACATGATCGAAGATTAATGCCAATATAAAAGAAAGTACTACAAATTTGACAAAGTGGCTAATCGAGATTACTTGCCCTCTCATGTATATTATTCATTCTCTTGATACAACATACATTCTCTTGATGGTATTGAATTTTTTATTTAATTTTTCTAAACTTTGTTTAAACTAAAGTTTGACATGAAAGCAATGGACCCTCAGGTATACATGTATATTAAGTTTCAGCTTCAATGAATGCAGAAAATAGATTACATGGCCTATGCATACCAAACACTTTACCCAATTTTAAAAAGCTAAAAGATTAATCAAGGAAACTGATTTGTCATCATTTCATAAAGTTGTTGGATTGATATTTCAACCTCCCAGCATCATAGTATGTATTTTATTTTAAATATGAATCAGTAGAAATTGATTTATTATTGAAGAAAGCCAGAAAGGTAGACATCATTCTCTCTGTTTATGTGGTCAACTATATTAACTAATTCCAAAATCTGTTTGTGTGATGAATCACCCATAAGTGGGTAGCTGCATATGCGGTCATTGCTTTACGTGGAAGGATTGAAATTTTATCCTCTCAACATTCATGCTATATAAAAAGCAATCATATTATATATTTCTAGAGAAATTGATCATGCCTCTTTCTTAACTTTCTATCCTCCTGATACTCTCTCATCCATGACATGTGGGTCTCTTATACATGAACTGAGTGACCGTTCCCTCCCATGCTATCATTGGATTGGCACGAGATATTTATCCCAAACTGGTAGCGTGTGGATCCTTATCTAATTATTGTCTTCATATAAAAAATGTTAGATTGAATATGAGAAAAGAATGCTACCGATATTGTCCCTCTGTGACTTCACATAGGATAGTAAAAAATGATCACCCCACACCCTCTTCTTGAATGCACATGTACATTCTTCCATGGCAGTGCGGGGCCATTAAGCTTAACAACAAACCCCATCTCATCATTTATATATATATATATATATATATTTTTATATCTTGGTGCAAATCATTTATATATCAATGGAGGAGGGTTGTATTTAGGGATACCAACTTTGAATTGGTGGTTGGCACCACTCGATGTAAATGTGTGTTGCTTGAGGTATATATCTCGGGTTTGAGACAGTCCTCCCTTATCACATGTTGCAAGTTATGCATTCTTCATAAACAATCGATGGCCCCTTTTGACTCATTGTGGGGCCTCTCTGGGTCCCATTCGTGTGTGTGGCAGCGTGTGGGAAGTCAATCTAAGCACTGAATAAAAAAAAAGGAAAGAGGAGGGTTGTATTTAAGGTAGGAAAATCAAGCTATATTAGGCATTCTTTATCCTGATATAGTCAACTATATTTAGCTAATAAAAAAATTTAGTAATATGACTAATCACCCTTAGGTAGGCTTTGGAACAGGTTTCATGTTTGAGGATGCATGGTGCAACCTAGTTGTGATTTACCTTTACCCAAAAAAAAAAAAAAAAAACTAGGGATAGGTTCATTGTTTGAGAATGAAGAACCTCTACAAAGTTTACTCCCATTAGTGAAGCAGACTATTTTAAACTTATCAGGTCTTTGCTTTCGGGATCCTTTGACTTGATTCTAATGCTCAGGTTGACAAAGAATAGTATTGATTCTAATGTAAATGATCAAAAGGGTAGTCAGTGGGCAATTGGATTAGATCCAGTTTTTTTTGGTAAGCTTTGAAAGGTCCTAGATGAAGGCATACCATCCTTTTATCTTAAAGGTATAGTCTATTCCATCGCTTCCATTACTTAAAAGATGCCAAAAGGTTTAGATATTTTTTTTTTTTATCTTGTCATGTATCTATTTGACGCTTTTCTATCAATAGTTTTTTTTTGGCCATGACAACCTGAAGTATAATTCAAGGGAAATTATTCTTTACACAGTTGGGGAGTGTATGCTATAGCATCTTTTCTTTTTGACACTCTTCTTTTCACATATATAAATGAAACGATCTCACTACCCTCCTATTTACAAAATTAATCTGTCACACCTTATTGATAAGTTTCTCTATGCCGCTTGCTTAGAGTATACAGTTCTCCCAATGGTTATAGGACAAATGATAAAAAAAAAGGGGGAGGGGGGAGAAGTATCGCTATAATGTTAGAATTGCATTTTCCACTAATAATGGGGTGGGAGTCGAATCATCCAATAAGAGGGTTTAATGAGGAGAGAGGGCATGGGGTCAATGAGGGTTGTGACTTGTAAGAAGCACACTTGTTGTGACGATTTTTTTCTTAAAAAAAAAAGAATAGAAGAGAGAGAGAATACTAAAATGCATTAATTGCTCTTTCTAGAATAAAAATGTCTGAATGATGCCTATGTAAGTGTATTTAAAACTTAACATCTTCTTCTTCTACTATCTGTCCCTTATCTAATTCACAAAATTTCTTTTATTTAGAGGTATGAATAGGTTTTCAAAAATAAGTTGATTGAAAGTGACATATTATATATTATAGACAAAGTTTTCTTTCGCTAGTGGTTGAATGATGGAACAGTTCAGATGGCCCCTCTCTCCTTCATATTGTCTGTGATTGTGATGGGTAAAATGGTCTTAAGGTAATTCAGTCCTTATGTTATTATCAAAAGATATTATTGCTTTATAAATAAATAAATAAATAAAAAAAAATATATATATATATATATATTACCATGCACCATATTTTAAGACACTATTATTTTTATTAAAAAAGAAAAAAAATTACAACCTATTTGACACCTTGAAGGGGTGTCAATAAAAATTTCCCAAACTCTTATTATAAGAAAAGGAAAGGAAAATAAAAAAGAACTCAAGAAAATGAAAGGTGGCAACATTATGGAATTGGAGGGAGGGGGACCAATGATGATGGGTCATTGATTGTCAAGGGAGTGAGTTTTGGTCAATTTTGGCTTTTGATGAGAATGACATTTTGGTTGGGAATACACACGAAGCCACCCACCCTAAGCAACGACTGACCCCCAAAGAAAGATTAAAAACTAGACGTTGTTGTGCCCCGTCGCCTTCGCCAAAAGGATGAACCCTTTCACTCTTTCTTCCTCGTTTGCCAAAGTTCGGTGAGAAAGAAATCAAAATTTTCTTTTTATGTGGCGAGTGGCCAACATAGCAAAACATGCAAGAAATTAAAGCTCCCAACAAGTTTCAACATTTGACATTGTCAAGCAACCCCAGCCTTGGCACCACGAGTCCACCACTAGGATCATAATACAATAAATTTATGTGGGGTCAGTATGGGCCTGTGGGACTATACCTGTCATTAGCAGATGGTTGATAGGACTGTTTTGAAGGGATTTTTTTATTTATTTATTTTTTATTTTTTTAGGGGTTGGTTAACTTGGATTTCTTTACTTAAGGTGGTTCTTCTCTTGATATATAAATGTGGAAGATGAACAAAGATGATATCCCTCATGTTTATGATCAGGTGGGTTTTACTAGTATCATATAAGGGTGTCAAAAATTATTTTTTTGTGTGGGGTGGGGGTGGGGGTTGGGGGTGGGGGTTTGGTGGGTTTGGTTAACTTGGATTTCTTTTACTTGAGGTGTCTTCTCTTAGGTATATCAATGTAGGAGATGAACAAAGACGACATAACTCATGTTTATGATTAAGTGGATTTTATTGGTATCTTATAACTTATAAGGGTGTCTATTGGTTTGGTTCAAGATATAACATGTGAAAATCAAAACAAATTTAAATCAAATAGAAGCATGTGTTTCAAATCAGAACCGAATCAGCACAATACATTTGGTTTTTGCCTGATTTGTATTCAGTTTGGATGTCTATAAGACTTTTTATATCTTCGCAACAAAAGAACTGGTTGTTTGTTAGGACCATAATCCTTTAAAATTTTTCCAAACATTAAAATGAGATAAAATTTATCATCCACATTAAGTAAAATATTAAAAAGAAAATGATTTTATTTGATTCTTTATGTACGTAGTTAAAAAAAATATGTAATTCAATTCGGTTCAAACGATTTCAACCCAAAATCCAAAACTAAAAATAAACCAAAAAAATTCTATGTTTTGAAATCAAAATCAAACAGATTTGTTTTATTTTAATTGCCTAATTTTGGTTTTCAATTGACACCCTTAAGTATCTTATGTTGACCTGTTGGGAATTATAGACTTATTTTTTGTAATCCTTGATGCCTTTATGTACCTGAGGATTGGAGCTCTCTCAACCTAATACCTTGAGAATTTTTATTATATCATCCAATATGATATTAGAATTCATGTTCGTTTTTATACCCAAAAAGTTATCCATTTATATGTAAAACCAAATACGCCGAAGCTGCACGAAAGGGATAATATTGAAAATTATAGGGTTATCCAAAAGTTCACATGGGAAGCAAAATTTTCACAGAGAATATAATTGCTCACACATGAAAAATTCTTACTATCTTGATTACAACGTGATCAATCAATGACCAAGCTGACCTTTATAGAAAAATTTTGGAAAGGGGGTGGGGGTGGGTGGTTTCCCTTAATCCATTCTCTTGCCAAACAGCCTCCCCTCTTTAATTCCTGCGGGATATTTGGTCAATGGCTCAATCCAAACCATGAATTGACAACTAAATTTTTTAGATTTTTTTTTTTTTGATGGCTTTGATTCTTTAAATCTATAGCTATAATCTAGTAACTCCTCGGGTTTTCTTCTCCCCACCTCCCCACTCCACCCAAAAAGAAAAGAAGAAAAACCTTTAATACTACTCTTTCATATTGTTATTTAAAAACTATAAAGAAAACCTATGCATAGATCATTGATAAAATTTCAGACTAAAACGAACTGACAATATTGTTTAAAATATAGAAATGTCTTATTTATTTATTTTTAATATGGGAATGTCATTTTATATTTTTACATCTGGTTTCAGTTTTTTGTGAGTGATGGTCGGTGGAAGGATACTAGACAAGATGAGGAATGTGAACCTCCCAAGGGTTAGGCTCTACTACATTAATTTCAAGCCAGTTGAACTAGCAATTGTTCTTCCATTTCTCTTGGTTCATGATTTTAAAATAGAGAAGGTTTCTTCACAATCCTAGTGTGGGGGATATCTCCCATGCCACACCCAAGGCGATGATTGAATTCATGTGATCAAAACAAGGGAAAAAAGAAAAATTGAAGTAATTTATTGACATTGTGGATATATCTTTCCAATTTCCTAAGATTATTAGGATAAACTATTGAATCACTTTGTTTACTTATATTTTTACTAGCGAAAGGACTGCTCTATCATAGTGATGACTGATCCAGCAATGTCTTGCCACATATGGTGCTAAAAATAATTTGAGGGAAGCTTTCAAATTAGAAATACCCTAACATAAAAAAATAAAGTATTGAACGTAACTTGGAGAAGCTCCTCAAATTAGAATGAACACTTCATCACTTTGTAAAGGAAAATTTTGTTCAACTAGAATTATCCTTATAGGAGAAAATATTACTTTGGCTATTTGAAGCATGGTTTTAGATTGTAGTATTATATTAATTGTATAGATCGATATGCATTTGTATCTGTTGAGATTGTTACAACACTGATACGTATCAGCTGATATAATAAAAAAATGTTTTTTTTTATATTCAAATCAGCCTAATATAAAATAATACAATCAATTTCGATATCAATATCAATATCAATATCAATATCAATATCGACAATTGCCCATATCATCCCCATACTTTGAACTAAAAAGTTGATTTGAAAGATCCATTATGTTCAAACTAGTTTTACAGCTACACGATTGGGTGTAACATAAATCTAGGATGGTCGAGACATTAATCCTTTTACCTTCATCTCTCTTGAAATAATAATAATAATAATAATAATAATAATAATAATAATAATAATAATAATAATAATAATAATAATAATATAATAGGATAGTAATAAGGTTGGCACAATAGCCCCTTACTGGGTCCTTATCGGTCCTTGGCTGCCCCTTGTGGGTCTCCCCGCCATGACGTCATGTGAGAAAAGTTGGTCCAACTCTAAAAAAGGTTTCAAGAAAACACATTAAAGTTCATTGAAAAAGAGGGGAATAAATCTCAAGAAGGCACTCGGGAAAGCTTGAAAAAAAAAAAAAAAAAAGGTCTAAAAGTAGTAAATGGTTCAATTATTCACGCTACGTAGGCGTTATGATAAGTGTGATACTAAGGGTGTTAATTGATTCGATTTTGTTTTAAATAGTGTGGATTAATTCGGTTCATATTTATTTGACTAAAATTATAACCGCACCATTTACTAAATGGTTCCACTTTCTGAAACTATAACCGTTTAATAAATGGTTTTGGTTTTCAAGGTTTCTAAACGGTGCCAGTTTCATGGTTTTAAACGGTTTTAGTTTTGATTTATTCCATACTGTTTGTAAATGGTTCACAATCGGTTTGTTATAACTTGCAGCCATCTCTAAACTGAAGATCATAAGCTTATCCAAAAATAATTGGCAACCACAAATAAGAGATTCTATATTAACGATGGTATGTCTTAATCTGATAATCTAGTGCTATTTCTTTGCATGACCATTCTCAAACATTTAGAACTAATATCATACAACATTCAAATCCAAGCTTCTACAGCATAAAATATTAAAATGATAGATGGTTCAGCCAAAACGCCCCATCTATGATAACATAATAACATAGTTACATATATGGATTACAAGTTCATGATCTTAGTCTAAACTTGAACTGAATTACAATAAATCATACCAAAGCAGGATGGACATTTAATTTAATTGTTAATTATTATACGGATTATTGTCCCTGCTTTATTTAATTGTTATATGGATTAATTGGATCGATTTAAGCGGTTTTAAATGGTTCGATTTAAACAGTTTCAATTCAGTTTGAAATCAATGGGTTTCGTGGTTAAAATCGACCTGACCTGTTTAGCTAATTGGCTTGAAACTTGAAACCATAATCATACTATTTACGACATGATTTTATGATTTCAATATAAATGGATTGATTTGATTTCAATCAAGTTTCAATTACAAATTCACAACCTTATGTGATATGGCTTAGAAGTAGAAGAGCCTTAGAGTAGGAGTAGTCCAATAGAACAAGTAATCACATCTCAATAGGACTCAAGTCTAAAATGGCGGCAGAGAGGATCTATTTTAAACCTAATTACCACGTTTGTGATTTGTCCATCCATTGTCCCAGTCACCCTTTTTTGAGTACAGTACGAATTGCTTTTGATTAGCACATTTATTCAACATGAAATGATTTATTAGATTCCAAGACTGTTCAATACATTAACTTGTCTAATAAAATCAGAGGGAGAAGAATGTTCCCCGATTGTGCGGTCACGACAAAGGAACGTATATGGGCATTAACGGTAATGGATCTTCTTAGTCACTGAAACACCTAGCACATATCAGACAATTGGGAGGACCTGGGGTGCGCCCATGTGTTGGAGTGTGTGCGTGGGTTCTCCCAATCATTGAATGTTATGTTGAAAGTATTAGCGGTTGAAGATGATTTGAATCCTAGGGTTTTAGTCTTTCACGAGGGTGGGGATACCATTTTATTGGCATCTGTGCTTGAGCACAAGATCATGCTATCAAAAAATGTTCATTTCTCCAATAGAACTGCGAATTTCTAGAGGGTGAATTTCACCAACTTTGAAAGGAAAACAACTGCGACTGCTATAAGTATGAAAAAGTCTTGATGTTAATAACAGAAACTTTTTTTTTTCTTTTTTTTTTTTTTTTTTCGGGGGGGCGGGGGTGGTGGGTGTAACATGTAATGATGGAACTAGTTGCCTTCAATGCATGACTGTATTTGTGTGCTCTTTGAATATTACTAAGTAGCCGCTGAGAATTGATTGGGAACCCTACTTGGAACTTAGTTTGCCGATTTTGCTAGCTATTTACTTATAGAATGAAAACATAATTGCATGCATCCACAACACAAAGAAATTATTGCAGATGTTATTGCATCGTTGTGGCTAATGGAGGCGGTTTTTTAATAACTGACGGTTTTCACCATTGTTGTTGACATTGAATTTTCTTGTAATGTGACATTGTGATCCTTCATTGACCAAATCAATTCTTACATACCGATTGGTGTGGTATAGAGATTTCTCCCATATCGATAGCATGGGAATCCTTGACGAAAAATGAAATTCGTAAGAAGGCATTCAGAAAAGCTTCCATAAAAAAGGGTACAAATAGTCAAGGGGGACTATACTATGGAGAAGTGTTGAGGTTTAGTGATGGAACCAATTGCCTTTAATGCATTAGTAGTGTATTTGTAATCTATTTGAATTAAGTGAGTTGTAGTAGCTAAGAATTGAATGGGAACCCTACTTGGATTTAGTTTGCAGAATTTGTTAGGTATATATATATATATATATATATATTTTGGTGAAACATTTTGTTAGGTATATACCTGTAGAATGAAAGCCTAATTTCATGGAACCATAACATATAGACATAGTTTTAAAAAACAGATCGTACCTGCCGGTTGAACTAGTTTAGACTGGATCCATCCACTAAAGCGGTTTCTGGTGAGAGAGAGAGAGAGAGAGAGAGTTCTCTGAGCCATCAGGGAGAATATGCCTATGCTAGCTAGCACCCTCTCTTATCTCTTTCTTCCTCATATATGAAATGACTTCGCCGTCCTCCCAAGTATAAAACCATATTATATATCACACCTCATTGATGCATTCCTCTATAGCTCTTGCACAGAAAAACTTTCTCCCAAACAAAAAAAAAAAACCCACATTTCTCATTTTTCATATACTTCTCTATAATTGCGTTGACTACAATCTCCACTCTCTATTACCCATGATAAAGTACAAGAGAAAAAAAGAATTCCAATTTTATTGTTCATAGAGCTCTTTTAATAAGATTTTCATTTTCATGATCTGGCATGAACTCCCATAGATAACAATAGGACTACCCTTTTTCCCTTCTTCTAGTTTTCCCTACCATTCTATACATTGAAGGTTGTAAATCTAGGTTGTCTTCAATATGTATTCTTAGAATAGATTTTTAGTTTAGAAAGCATTATGAAACTCGATTTTTCACTATTTTCTTGCTTCAAAATGCATTATAGACCCAAAATCTATTCTAAAAATGCATATAAAACACTACTTTAATATGAAAGATCATATCGAACACAACTGTGATTGACTTGTTCAAGACAAGCTCTTGGATTATAAACCAAATTCACTTAATTAAGGAAGTGCAACAATTTTTTTTTTTTTTTAAAGTAATGATAATCCTTACAAAACTAACCATTGACATTAATAAAAATATTCTTAGTAGGTCTTTTAGATTTCTTCTTTTGATGGGTCATCAAATTGAGCTGTATAGGAAGAGAGAAACTGTTATTTTGACAATGAGATGGATAGGGGACCTTATGGATTGGCCACGTCTAATGATAATTAACCTAAAGTTAGAAGAGGACAACCCACACATCCTCCTTTAAGTGGAAAGAGAAATATTTCACATACAAAAAAAGAAAAAGAAAAAGAAAGATTGATGTCGAGCATTACGATTTCATGACCTACGCATTTTTGGAGTGTAATATTTATTTAGATTCAAGGCTTTCATGGAATTATATATTTTAAGTAACTAATGGTTAGAGCATTTTAGACATTAAATACTTTTGATTATCTATGTATTATATAGAAAAATTGGATTGGACCACATAGAGTAAAAATCTCATGAAAAAAATAAAAAATAAAAAGAATATGGGATACCAAGTGGTGCAATGCAGTTGGGGCTGTGCGAGGCTATTATTGTCATTGCCATGTTATGTTTGGGATTTTCTTATTGCCATTCCTTAAGGTGTCAGATTGTAACCTAATTTTTTTTTATCCTTTTAATCGAAGACATCTTTTTAACTTAAAGGTAAATGTATTTTAAGTTATTTTGAAAACTCTTTTTAACTTCTGACTTCTGTGAATAAGACAAGGAACGAATAAAAGAAGGTTATATATTCTAAATATACTTATAGATGTGTCGTTCAGACAATCCCATGTTTTACATTTTTCTTTGCTCTAACTCTTAAGACTAAGGATAATGTTTTCTCGAATAATCTTCTCTTATTTCTGCGCAAGGTGGATCATGCCAACCACTCATCCAAAGTATTGGTTTAGACTTGAGATTCAATTTATATAAGCTAAAATCATTTTGAATTATAAAAATGTGTTCTCCTGTGACACAAATTAACAAAAAAAATTGATCTATCTATTAATTTTTTTTTCTCAAGTTCTAAGACCCTTCTAATGCATTGAAGGAGTGGGATTTTGATTCATGGTATGCTTAAACTTTAGAGGATTTGTACATGCATGAACAATAATAAATAAGTGTTTTCAAATAAAAAAAAAAAAAGAATTATAACAGAATTGAATAGCTATGCACCTTCGTGTTTATTTATCTTAGAGAGTATCTCCATATGCTTCACCCTTTTTTTTGTTCCCTTCCTAACTTAACAACTTGTCTGTAGAATAAGAATGTCTTACAAATGAATGTTTAATATATATATATATATATATTTTATTATTAAAATTCATATCTAATCTGTCTTAAAATTTCTTAAAATTATACATGATTCAATCCCATCTCTCCATCATCAACTTAAAAAAGCTACCACCAAGGTAATATTAACTCCTCTATATAACCTTTTTATTTTTAGGCAAGCATTCCCCGTGTTGTCAACATAGGGGAATCTCCTACGACCTTTCATAAATATGCGAGCACACAAGGTTTGGGAATAGGGTGAAAGAGAATCCCCACACTATCAGTATGGAAATCTAAGTAGGATCCAATAGAAGAAGGTGGTTGATCACTACCCTTTCTCATCCCTAACGTGTGGGTCCCCATGTATAACCACGGGGCACTCTCTCTGGTGCAATTTTCAATTCAATCGTAGATATCATCACACCCAAATAACATGTATGCCTGTGCTTATATATATTATTTTTTTAAAGAAAAATATAGTACATGCTGTCAATGTGTACTTCCCTCTCATTCTATCTCCTCTCGTCATTGAATATGTGAACCTCCCTTCTCTCCCTCCTCATTAAATATGTTGTTTTTTCTTTCTATTTTACGATTAATAGTGTATTAGTGTGTAAAATGCCAATATTAACCGGGAAGTGGATCCCTCTCATATTTTTGATGGAGGGGATGCGACTTTCTAATAGTTGGAAGGGTTTTCTATAATAGGCTTTGTTTAATGGAAGTAAAGGAAAAGAAAATTTCTATATTTCTTGTAAAATATATTTAATTTTATAGAAAAATATTTACATTTTACTCCCAACCAAACATGAAGATTGAATTTTTTTTTTAAATATATTTTACTTTGAAATATGCCTGTTTTCCCTACAAACATTTGACTTTGGTAGAAAAAAATTCAACCCTCTGGGAAAAGGCTGTGATTATGAGATGGAAATCACAAAAAGCACAACTTTCGTAAAGGAAAAGGAGTGGTACCCCTCCCACCCTTGTAAACCCTAATTCCTGTATTTTTTTTTATATATATTTATACCACCCTCAATCATTGGAGTGAAAAATAATACCATCATTTTTTTTTTGTTGGTAAAGAGTAATACCATCATATCATTAATTACTAAGTAAGTATGGATCCTACCAAAAAAAAAAAAAGCATAAATTACAAAATCACCAATTGGGTTGTTATGAAGTTAGGGTGTCAATCGGTTGGTCTCGATTGGATCTAATTGGTCCCCATCATTAAAGGTCACCCAATATTTCTATCTATTAAGATAATCGGGGCTTATGGATTAGAATGTGGATATATTTCTATTTGATCGATCAATTTTTCATCCATAATTAGACATTAAAGTAATTTAGATAATCAGGCTATAAATAGAATATAAACGAGTTAATTGACTAATTCAATTATTAGTGGTTTTAGTATTTGATCCGTCCCAATCCAACAATCGTCGAGCCACTACTTTGCATCATTACCGCTTGATTAATAATCAAGCGGACCGATCTCGGACTTCAATCAATTCGTCCAGTTCGGGCGAACTTTCGAGTTTTGACAGCCTAACTTTGGAGTTTTAACGTCACATGGGGAGCATCAAAATGGGGCCCACACTGGAACAGTTCAGTACAGTACTCAACCGCATTTTTCTGTGTGCGGTCTACTGTTTCTGCGGATGGCGACACCTTTGAGACGAAAAAGACAAAAAGAGTAGCAGAAAACGGTCGCCCTCTCGCCCGGCACGCGAGTGTGGACCCCGCAAGATGAGCCGGCAATGTTTTAGACCTTCGCAACGCTAACCGGCTCGGCGCGTCACATACCCAACTGAACTGGAGACGTCGCCGTTTGCCAGCTCAGCTTTTCCGTTTATTAGCTCAGCAGAAACCAATATTCGCAAATTAATTAAATTAATTTCCTTTTTTAACTTAAATTAATTTCTTCTGCTCTGATATTTTATCTACTTACTTTATATACTCCTTGGGTTGCTCTCGCTGGCGCTCTACCTCTTTTCTCCTCTTCCCCTCCTCCTCCGCCTTCTCTCTCTCCGTCTTCTTCTCCTTCTCCTTCTCCTTCTCCCCCTCCTCTTCTGCTGTTCACAGTTCAATCACTATTCACTCCTTCAATCTGCTCTAGATGTCGTGGAGGTCTGTCAGGTATATTTCTTCTGCTTCTTCGTTCTATTTGTGCGGATGGTTTATTTATTCGTTTTTTCGAATTCCTTGTGTATGGATTTTTCTGTTTTGAGTGGTTGAAAGCTTTCGTTTTTGGTGGTTAGGGATTTTTCTTTGTGGTGAATTGGTCTGAGTTTATTAATTTTCCTTTTTCTATTACTCTGTCTAATAATTGATTGTATAAAGGATTGCTTTTAGCTTCCTTGAGTGTAAAGCTTTTGCTTTTCTCTTTTTGATTCATTCTTATATACGTTTCAAATTAAGTGTTGGTGATTTCTTCTCAGATATTTTATAAGTATGTGGTTTGTAATTTTTATTTTCTTGGTAGACCGACTTGTTTTGTTGGGATTCGTGGCTATGTTGGTATTCTTCTGTTTTTGTTCCCTGTTTCAAAGAAAAGTTGTTGGTCTTGATCTTGTTGGCTACTATATTGTGTTTTTTTCTTTCTCCAGTTCGTTAAGGCTCTGGTTGGTGGGAGATTGGACTTCCAGCTTGCTTTTTAGTGGTTTTGGTCTGAAATCATGTCTGTTTAAGTGCTTTCAGTTTCGATTTTGTGAGGATCTATGGAATTTTCGATTCGAGTTGCTGCAGTTTGACATTTATTTTTTACTTGAAGTGGTGGCTGAGGCCTTCTGATGGTCCAATGTAGTAAGTTAAGATCCAAAGTGTTGCTGGGAAAGATTAGCTATGAGCCTACCTGTTAGATCTGTAGGACTGCTCCCTCTCTTCTTTTTAGTTCTGATATTTATGCTTGAGATTGAATTTCAAGGAGTATTAATCATAAATGTTTATAAGCCATCTCATCGGGGTGATTTTCTCTTCAGAATTGATTGGAACTGATGGGAATAACGACTGTTGGATCTTCTGATGTATTCTTATTTCAAGAGCTCCAACAGAATAAATGGATCAGAAGAAACTGGCTTCTGAATAATTTTCACGTCTTTTAAATTATTTTGCTCCTTTTTTTTTTTCTGAAGCTTGGACTGGTTTTCAAATTGTGCACTATAGCTTGTGCTCTTTTTGTATAGAGGTTCTCTGGAACTTTCTAATTTACCAGGTAAATTATTTATTTTACGGCGTATTTTAAGGGAAATTAATTTTTGAAGTTATGGATGTGTTTAGTTTTCTGTGCTTCCATTCTCTGGTCCCTAAACATGATATCTTTCAGAAGCTTGATGATACTACAATTAAGTAGTTGGAGCTAGAATTTCTTTGCATCTCTTTTCTTGTATTTCGTTTCTATTTTTCTAAATTTCTCTGTATCTTTTTTAAAGATTTAGGGTACTTTTGTTGTCAGATAAAATAGTAGTTTGATCCATTTTTATTCTTTAAAATAAATAGAAGTATCGTTTTTTTTTCATGGGAGAGGGTTCTCAAAGCTGTCACCTTGGAGAATGCACCAATCACGGTGCGGCCCTTTGTTAATGGGGGGAGTAGGTTTTCTTGTTGAATTTGAGAGAGTAGTATTTCAAACGTAATGTTCTTACAATGACTTGGTAAATACTAATTCTTCTAAATTCAAAAGGAATTTTAAGTTGAGATGTGTTGCAGTTACACTGTTAACCAGTAGATGAACTGTACGTGTTGGAAAATTCTTAACTTTTAATAGCCCACCATGTATATAGAGTGTTTGGTTTTTCTCATTTGGCTACTTGTCACATGATCCATTTCTTTTCTCTTGTATAAGGGCATCATTTGGGTTTGAATTTTCCATTCCTCAATTTTAGTTGTGATCTGAAACTTGACTGTAAAAGGTGTTGGATCAAACACTAAGAAACACGAAAAATAAAGAGACAATAGATCCGCACGACATAGAGATTTAACGAGGTTCACACACCAGGGTGGTGTGCTAGATCCTCGGGCGAAGAAGAAGATGTTTCACTATGTAGAAGAGAGATTACACTCAAGCAGTGGCGAGAAAAATCACCCTAGCTTAAAAAAACCCCAAAATACAATGAATCTTTCAACAAGCAACAGTACATTATATATATATATATATATACTCCAAATCGCGGGTTGACCCATCGGGTTGCGGTCAATCCGGTCTAACCATACCCCCATACGAGATCAGTGATGGGCTTCGAGCTTGGGCCTATCGGCCCAACTCCTCTACTTCCATCATAGATCTCAAAAAACTTTCCATTCGGATCGCCACCAAAATATGTCAGATCGGATTAATCTTCAAAACAGGTTAAGAATTCGAGACAAACTTAACAAAGGAGCCACAATGTTTTTCTTTCTTCTCCCTTTAAATTCATGCAAAGTGCTTTTTTTTTGGATTGATTACTCTTAGGGATGAAACAAGTGAAGATGGCTGTGCTTTGAATAGATCATTGCTTTAGGCAACAAGATAGTCTAACATAGTGAAGAGTGACAAGCAGTTGTCCATTGTGAGCTATTGAGGGTTTTTCCTATTGAATTTGGTTAAGAGATCTTGTAGTATCTACAAGATACTTATTGCACTCTCATGGTAATATGAAGATGTTGACATTGGATGCGTGGCATATGTGGCAATCTTTTAGCTTCATGTGTGTGTTCATCCAGTTCTTGGGGGTGGTGGGGTGCAGGAATGTTTTATTTTCCTTGTTTTGGGATATTAGCTGGGAAGAGCAGGAACCACCCATACGACCTGTAAAGCCTGATTTTGAGGTTCTCCAGTAGCATCTCTGTTTCATTTGGGGCTAGCGGCTATTGTGGATGAATCATTTTAGAGTGGTTTTCTTGCCTAAAGTGCCACTGGATTAAAACTAACGGTTTTCTGTGAAGATTGGAAATCTTGAGTCATTTCTTGCCAGGTACTCCGTTCTCTGAAGAGAACTTTCTTAGTATGACCAAATGGTATGGGAAGAGGTTCAGTCTGGTCTGAGGCTCCCTTACCCATCAAGTTGACCATATGGATGTGATCTTAAAATGCAGTAGTGTAACTACCCTGTCAGGAAGCTTTAAGGAAAGCAACACTAAGAAAATCAGTTGGAAGTTTGGTTACTAAGAAATATTTACTGTTGAAGTAAAAGGAACCTTTGTTCATACCTACCTTCCACCCCCCCCCCCACTCTCTCTCTCATGTCTTAGCTCCAGAATAGGTGGTTAGGACTGTCTTCTTGTTTTATTTTCGTGTTAAAGCCAGTTGAGGTAGGTGTCTTGTACTTGGGAAAATCAGAATATTTTTTTGATACCCAGGTAATTCAAAATTGATGTGGCTTCATGTGAACTAAGCAGCGTACACAATATAGAAAAATGGACTGAGATTATTTTTCTAGGGAAAACCGTTCTTTTGAGACAATATTTTAACTTATTGTAGAATGGAGGGTCTGGAGTCTGGAGTCTGGAATCTGGACAGCACATGATTAACTCCACAACTGAAGTAATCTGTTGCTGGCTAATATTAGACATAGGTGATTTCCAGATTTTCAATCAACATACAATTTAACTGGGTACTCAAGTATATGATTTTTGTTTATGTATAGTTGTATACAAGAAGTAAAAATACGCAATATGTTGCTTAATGCTTTGTTTAGAATCTATCGAGTAATTAATATTTTCAAATTCTGAGATATTTCTTCCTTTTCAGGTTCAATGAAACTTGAGAATTCTTCGACAAGGAGCAAAAGATGCACTGTGGATCCCGTCATCTTTTCAATTTTGACTTTTCTCATGAAAGGCTTCTTTCCTAGAAATGTGATAAGATACTGTTGGGACTAAGTGCTCTGGTATTTAGGTTGAATTTGAATCCTCACCAGTTGCAATGGACAGATCAGACACATCAGGATTTGTCAGCGGTGGTGCTCATTTGTTCAAGTTCTTTCGATTTGTTCATTTGGTTTTGCCACGTGAATCCCCGGAATTGCTTTGTTGTATGGCTGATCTTCTAGGAAGGCATCAAAGTCTGTAGTGACTTTGCACTCAATCCCTCTGTTTCCTTCTTTTTACAGCTTCTTTATAGCATACAGAGAATGGATCTCAACATGACGGATGTGATGGTTCTCGGTAATGGTGAGCTGACAAAAAATGAAAATTTTGGTGATACTGCTCTGCGTCTGGACTGTCTTGGCTATGGAACATGCAATACTGCTAGGTCTGGGGCTTCTGGGCGTAACCATGGTGTGTTTTCTGCTAAAACTCCTGATGACGGCTGCAGGTTAGTACTTGGACTGGGACCCACCCCCAGCTCCTACCATGGTGAGTATTACCCTGTTGGGATAAGAAAAATCAAGGAATCTGTCACATCTGTCCGAGCATCATCATCTGCAGACGATACTCATATCTTAAAACTTGGCCTTTCTAGAGGGACTGGAGATGATCTGGACATGGATGAGAATTCAGTTTCCTCCAAGAGCAACCTCAGTACTTCCTGCCTCCTTGGCCAAAGTAGACAATTTATTCCAATTGTTGATGAGGGTTCGACTTCAGCCAAGAGATCAGGTGGTTATATGCCGTCCCTTCTTCTGGCTCCTAGGCTGGATAGTGGTAAAGTTCCACTCCAGACCCAAGAGCTTTTAGAGCGTGGGACCAGCAACCTGCAACATCATTCTCACTTGAGTTCTGAGCCTTCAGTCACCACAGATTACTCAACAAGCTCTATGTCTGAGTCTGCAAGTCACCACACCCACCATCCTAAGAAGTGCAAGTTTGAAGGGTGTACAAAGGGGGCAAGGGGAGCATCAGGTCTCTGTATTGCCCATGGAGGTGGGCAGAGATGCCAGAAACCAGGATGCAATAAGGGTGCTGAGAGCAGAACTGCATACTGCAAGGCCCATGGGGGTGGCAGGAGATGCCAGCAACTAGGATGCACCAAAAGTGCCGAGGGGAAGACAGATTTCTGCATAGCACATGGAGGTGGTAGGCGGTGTGGACAGCCTGGATGCTCCAAGGCAGCGAGGGGGAAGTCAGGACTGTGCATCAGGCATGGAGGGGGCAAAAGGTGCAAGGTGGAAGGGTGCACCCGTAGTGCTGAGGGGCAGGCTGGGTTGTGCATCTCTCATGGAGGGGGTCGGAGGTGCCAGTACCCTGGATGCACCAAAGGGGCACAGGGTAGCACCATGCATTGTAAGGCCCATGGTGGGGGAAAGCGGTGCATATTTGCAGGGTGCACCAAAGGTGCTGAAGGAAGCACACCGCTGTGCAAGGGGCATGGTGGGGGGAAGCGCTGCCTGTTTGAGGGTGGAGGCATTTGCCCAAAGAGTGTACATGGTGGGACTGATTACTGTGTTGCACATGGTGGAGGCAAGAGGTGTGCCGTTCCAGGCTGCACTAAGAGTGCACGTGGGCGCACCGATTGTTGTGTCAGACATGGTGGTGGGAAGCGAGTGCCGAATTGAGAACTGTGGGAAGAGTGCTCAAGGGAGCACAGATTTCTGCAAGGCCCATGGTGGGGGGAAACGATGTACATGGGGACAGGGAACATGTGAGAAATTTTCAAGGGGAAAGAGTGGGCTTTGTGCAGCTCATGGTAACATGGCGCAGGACCAAGAGACAAGCAAGAGTGGAATGCTCGGGCCTGGACTCTTCCATGGGCTTGTTTCAGTTTCCACAGTGGGGAGCAGCTTGGATGAGTACTACTCTTCCGGAGTGAGTGCCGCTTCTGATTATGACGACTCGCTAGAAAAGCCTGCAAAAAGACAACAACTCATACCTTCTCAGGTATTGGTTCCTTCTTCAATGAAATCAACATCCTCTTCAGGGCTTTTGGGCATTGAGAGGGACGCCGCAGGAAGCAATGGGGGTAGGGGGAACAGGAGCTTTGATTTTATGGTCCCTGAGGGGAGGGTCCACGGTGGGGGTCTGATGTCTCTGCTCGGTGGAAGTCTGCAGAACCCCATTGATGGGATCTAAGTTTAGATTGGAATATTTCAGACTTGAAAATGTTGTTCTATTTGTCATTTGTAAGAGAGGGTATTGGTGTAGTCATTAGATTAAAACTGTCCATAAGGTTCTGCTTGTTAACTTTGTCTCTATTTGGTTCATCCTCTGTGATTGAGTTGGGATTATTGCTGCTACAATTGAAAGCAGCTGCAGTGTTAGGTTTTCTCTTAATTGTTTAGATGTGGTCCAGTGTAATAGCCTCATTTTCTGTCAAAATCTTTCCAATTTTGAAGATTTTGGGAGATGGATGGGACTGTCTGTACATTTTATGGTCTGTGTATAAATAGAAGTTGATTAAGTTCAGCTGTGTCTTTTTGGCTTTATGTAGCTTCCTTTTAATACTCATTTTCCATGGGGTTGTTTGTGTTAATTAGAACTCTAGTAATTGTATCATAAATTATGTAAAGTGTATCTGTCTTGAGCGTATATTAAACATGTATTAGTGCATATTTATCCAATAAACAGTCTTGCATTAAACAGTTCTAGGTGTATAATCTCTATATCAATCAAATATATGGTGACCATAACCCAACTTTTTTTTCTCTCAGTCTCTTTCCCCTACCACTATAATGGCATTGCAAAGGAAACTCCCACCTCTTGAAAAAGCCCAACCTAACCCTCCATGTGAAGGCAGGATTCAATCCCAAGACTTGACAATAACAATATAGTTGACCAGAAGGTTTCGGGTCTCTTCTGATTTCTAAATATATGGTGACCAGAGAGAAGTGTAATTCATATTGAACAGCTTCAGCTTGATAGATAGTCCATGGCCAATTGTAATCGCTCTCTGGTATAGTTGACCAATCTAGAGAGAAGTGTAATCCATATTGAACAGCTTCAGCTTGATATTTTAGTCCTCCAATGCCTACTATTTTCGACATGTGGGAGCCTCTGGCATCGGATACGTCCTTTTTATGAGGTTAAATTAATGCATAGACAAAAGATGTGCTATCACATACATCAAACATCATACTTTATTAGGATTGAAGGTGTTATGCGAATGTAAAAAAATGAAAATCAAGACTACTAGAGGGGTGCACCAACAGTGGATGTACCATAAGAATGCTGGGACATATATGTGATGCATATCGAGACATGGAAGAATACATGATTGAATTAAATTTTGAAATTTAACATACGACTAGAATTGCCACAGCATCAAATTTTTGAAAGTTCTGAAAGATCACATTCCATTGAATATTTTATTGGACATGAAAGCAAACACCATTTTTCAAGGGTTTCCACCGGCATTAAGGAACACCATTGCAGAGTAGTCCTCCCTTCTCATTCCATGGATGGAATCACTTTCCTAAGCATTTCCATCCTCCTCTTGAGATTGACGGATCATGAAACCATTCTCTGATAAACAAGGGATTGGGGATGAAACCTTTGAAGAAGAGGGACTGGATAGAGTTCGCCATGAAATAAACTCTCCATTTTACCATCAACCCAGTTGGATCGATGCCAGACGAGGTAGATCAAATTGCTACATATTTCCTGGGAATGGTGGTTAGATAAAATATTGTTACAATTTTGTTTGGAGCCTACTTTCTTCTTGTTTTTTTATTTTTGGTCAACTAGCCTACTTGCTTATGAACACAAGAGCTTATATCACAAAATATTGAGTTGGATGTTCTCTATGAAAATCTATGAACCTTTTGAAAATCCATACCTCATCATTTATTTTTATGAAAGGAATGTAATTTTTTTCTTTTAGTTACATTAAAAAATTAATTGCTAAAATATTTATTCAGTAAGAGTATATTCCTTTATCTAAAAGTGGATAATTAAGTGTCAGAGGGGCCTATGAACCTCTGACAAATGCATGAAGCTGCTTCACTGTTTATTTGCATGAATTTCTTTAATTTATTTTGGTATAGGATCTCCATTTAGGTGAATTCATGATCCAGTTGATAGCAGATATCTGTCATGTGATGATTCTAGTCTCCAGTGGGGCTCAAATTTTATGGACAGATTAAACCCATGTGTCCCTACTCATATGTTAATACAAAACAAACCATAAAAGAATTCAATATTATAGATAATGCATGAGACTTAACTTTCCCCTTTTATAAATATTATTAAACTTTTACATATGTAATTAAAAATTTCCAATATAGAGAAGATGAGTATCTTAAAATTTGCCCAACTAACATGTCCATTCATAGTAATACTTTAAACCTTGTTCAAGACTACATTTTTAAGATAATGACAATGCACCAAATGTGATTTGGAGTGCATGCTCAAGTGCTATCAACCATCTGATGTGTTTAGAGAGGATCCAACTTTAGTAAACAAAGTATTAGAGGGTGGGAAGTACTTATGGATTAATTAGATCCCTTCAACTAATTTAATTTTTTGTCTTAAAAATAAATAAATAAATAACTCCTCCAATTTTAGGAATCATATACCTTCAACTTCAAATTTTCTTTGTTCTAACTTCAACTACTCATCCATCTTTTACATGGGATTCAACTTCTTGTCTCTTTTGGGGACCATAATATGTTGATTATACATCCCTATAAAATATGTAACAAAGACAATAATACATATAGGGTCAGCCCTTTTTTTCCTCTTTAGCCTAAGCTTAGGACCATTGACTCAACACCCTTTTTATATTAAGGTCGGCTACATGAACTATTATGAAATCATGTTGGAATCAATGCCAGACTAATACCCAAACCCTCTCTCTCTCTCTCTCTCTTTTGTCTCAACATTCATAAAATGATCTTACTACTCAAAAAAGAAATACTCATAAAATGATTTCATATCTGAGAAAATAATTTTCATTGACAAACATGGCCACAGGGACGACCAAGGCGAAGAAGGAAATACAAAAAAGAAAAATTGTAGAGAGAGAGAGAGAGAGAGAGAGAGAGAGAGAGAGAGAGAGAGAGAGAGAGAGGAAAAGTAAAGACGAGAAAGTGGAAAATGGAGATGAGACAAGTATTTGGAGACTTGGAAAACTAAAGACTCAAGGAAGGGGAATGAGAAGAATATAGCATCTCTGTGAACTGTAAAAAACAGGGACGAAGGTTCTTTAGAAATACCCTTTCAATAATCTCTTCTTCATTCTATTTAAAAATCATATCTTTATCATCTGTTTTTTTAGAAGAAGTTAGTAATTTACAGGGAAAAATCGCTGTTACTGTTTTGTCTTTTGGGAATTTGGGGTGTCTCATTCCAGACTTGCGTCACTGGATATTTTACTTTCGAATTCTTCCTTTGTTTCCATAAACTCTCTCCTAAACCAACGGAAAAAACCGCCCCCTGTTAAGGAACCCACGAAATTTCAAAGATGGAAAAATTTTTAGATGGTTCAAAGATGGAAAATTTTCCATTCAATCTGAGTCTTTAATGTGGCCTAGATCTGAGTCTTTCCATTTTTTATGTCTGAAATCCCATTTTTGGGTTTTTAGACATTCTTATTGAGCCGGAGATCTGTAAGTTACAACTCGATTTTGGGAGAAATCGCGTCCAAAATGCAAATTTGAGGAAAAAATTGGTCTGGGTTCTTGGTGGTTGTTTGACTTATTGCTTTTTTTTTTTTCTGAAGGTTTTCCTTTGTTTTGGGCTAATCAATTACGCCCATTGATTTATTTCAGATCGTAAATTACAATGTATTCTCGAGTTTTTGTTTTTCTCTGAAACTCCGCCGTTTATTAAATTTTTCCTTTTGAAGGAGGGGGGGAAGGGGATTCTGTTGCTTGTTTCCATTTTCTCAAAGATGGTTTTCTGGGAAGGTTATTTGAGTGATGAAGCGATGGGCACCTTCGCACCAATCGTAATTTATTGGGTCTACGCTGGATTTTATCAGCTATTACCACCTTTGGATCATTACCGTTTGCATACCAGAAAAGAGGAAGAAGAGAAGAACTTGGTGCCCTTGTCAAAAGTAATTAAGGGCGTTTTGCTGCAACAACTCGTTCAAGCCACCGTTGCCCACGCACTCTTCTTGGTAAGTACATGAACTCACTTCAGTAATTATGTTCATGTTTTCTTCTTACTTGACAACTTCAAATATTTCTTGACATGAGAAATTGGAATTCTGATGCATTTTTAGTTAGAGAATAACCATTTGATTTGTTTCCCTAAAAATATACAAGGCTAGGACCTTAACCTTTCTACCGAAAAATGAAAAAAAGAGGATCTTTAACTAAGAAGAGAAGTCCATTTTGGGGTGCTTTGACCTAAAACAACTTTGTTCACTCCTTTTCTTCAAAACCCATACACAGAATCTTAATTCTATACTGAAGCAAAATTTAATTAAATCTAAAATTCTGGAGTGTGGGAGATGCCAACTGGTCTCTAATGGGTAGGGCATAATGCAGTGAGCTGATGTACATGGCTCTTTAAGTCCCGAAAACACAGGAAATAGCATAAAGCCAATGAAACTGAAAAATCACAGATGCAGGAAAATCTTTACCTCATCATTCTGTTTCCAATTTATAGGGTTCTGGCTGATTCCAATTCAAACTGAATTCGATGTAGTGTTGTGTGAGTGTGAGTGTGTGTGTGCATATACGTGTACTTGTTTGGTTCCAAAGATGAAATTATTTAGTATGCCAACGTGTCATTGGGTCATCAGACTGTAAGACTCATGTGAGACTCACAAAATTATTGTCCATATACCATCTAGTAATAGATTAATATCAGTCCGATGACTCCGGTCTAACATCACCATGTATTAGAACAATGCTTTGAAAATAATTTGAAAAAGCCAACTGTAATCCCTAAAAAGTGCAAGGACTGGACCTTAACCTGGGTCAGAATCACTGGAGTGTTGTTTCTTTGCAATAGCATGGAGGATGGAATTGTTTGAAATTAAATAAAGGGAGAAAGAACGCTACCCGTTTAGTGTTCTCTATGCCCAGACACAACGCCCTGTTTTCAGGGGGCAGGGGTGTCTTTTCATAGTCCCTGAAAACAGGATGCTGTCTCTGGGCGTAGAGAACGCAGATGGGTAGCATTCCTTCTCTCTTAAATAAAACATGAGATTAAGAAGAAGAGAAGTCCTTTCTGTGTGAAGAGACCTGCTATTTATCTCTTGTCTGGGTAAGCTTTGACCTAAAACGATTTAGTTCATTCCTTTTCTCCAAAGCCAATTCACAGAATCTAAATTCTACACCGAAACAGAATTTATTTGAATCTGAATTTTATTGATATAATTAAACTTCCTAATATGATAGAACTATCTAAATAGGAATGCAATTAATCTTGTAGAACTAACTTAGTTTTTAGGGATTTTGGTATAGGAGTTGTTTGTCCTTCCTTTGGCTTCAGATTGAGTTTTGACATGACATAATGACAGTGTGTTCTATAATGAAACAAAGAATTTATTTAAATCTTGGGGAGAGGGTTCCCTCCGATGCCTATTTTCTGATGCGGGCGTCTGAGGCTTCCCCCTTTCGAATCTTCCAATAGGGAGGGGTTTTTTTGACATTTTACTCCTTTTTTTCTTTTGATAAGAGAGACATTTCACCGTTCTTCCCCCTAAATCTAGAGTTTAAAAATTGACACAGTGTGGTTTTTCTTGATTACCCACTGAAATATTGGCTGCCCCTGGCTGTTGGAACCTGGTAGGAACCTCTTAGAAGTTCAACTCTTTCCTTTGTTCACGCAGATCAGTGGTTTCAATCTTGAGACCTGTCCCTGCTGCCTTTTGGTCTGGTTGCTGTTGGACTTGTAAAAATTTAAGCAGCATGAGTTCATCAAGAGGTGGAACCTTCTGGCCCATTTTGAAAAGGTGAATCCCTAGGAGCTATTGGCGTTTTTGGTTCCTCCCATCTAGTTGTGTTCATGTAAATGACAGAGTCTGTAGAAGTTTCTTCTAGTTTCATTCATGACGGTACTTATCTGGACTATTAGTGACACTCAGTCCAATGTGATCTCAACATCCTGCTGCCATGGTTTCTCAATTTCTGTTTTTTCAGAAAGAGGAAAATTAGTGAATGGCTGCTTCTTGATGGTCAAATGGATTATGGATTTAAATCTCCTGCTTCTAAATTATACTAGAAGTGATGCTTAGTTGTGCAGAAATAAAAATGCATTTGGTTGCTTTCCTAAAGGTTGTGGGAGGAGAAACTTGGACATGCACATGTTTGGTTGCATAATGGGAGAAAAGAAATTTAAGTCAAAGGATAGATTGAGCTTTGAGAAAAATAAAGACTCTGAATCAACCCATGAGCCTCTATCTAGTTAAAGCCACCTACACGAAGGAACTCAAAATAAGTAAAAAGAACAACCCCATGAACATCTTGAACAGGTGATCCATCCTGATAGAGTCACTTCTCTTTACTTTTCTTCTTTCTTTTTTTTTTTTTTTTTTTTTTTTTTTTTTGGGGGGGGGGGGGGGGGGGGGTGGGTGGGGGGGATTGGGTAGCCAATCACCTAGGGGTTTGTCATTCTATGATGATAGGTTGGGTGTTCAAGGGGTTAAGCAATCAATCCAATCTGTTGAGATATTGGTATTGGAATCCTCTTTGAAGTTCTAAAAAAATTCCAGAAATCTTTACATTCCTAATAATGCTAGTTGGAGTGGAGATTTTATTCATCAAAATCCTTTTGTTCCTCTTTGACCAAAGAGATCAACTACTGTCATGTGGAAATTCTTAAACATTGCTCCCTAAAAGTATCACCAGTCCACATTGAGAAGATATCCTGATCAATACATGGGAAGATCTAAGCAGGATCCAGTAGTAGAATAAAGTGCTGGCATATTTTCTGAGCCATCAGATGATGAATAAATAATTCGTCAATTGGCCTTCAATCACATTTGTACTTCTCCTAGGATGTTGAAATATTTTAATTCCCTATTGCCTATTTTCCTCATCTCACCCCCCCCCCCCAAAAAAAAAAGAAGAAGAAGAAAATAGAAAAAGCTCTTCACTCTTGGAAATATTCCAGTTAAAGATAGATGCAGTGGTTGATAATGATCAAAGTTGTTTGCATGTGTGTGTTCCCACTCTTTCCTTTTCCACCCTTGTGTTGCTGCTCAGGCGTTAAATTTTCTATTATGTCAATTATGAATTATATGTCTCACATTGGGAAATCTGTCCACGAGAGGATATACCATCTCGTGGAGGTGTTATGATGTCTCAGAAGTCAACCAGGTTTATAAGGTTGAAACAAGAAACTTTCAAAGGAAAACTTGGTTTATCCATTAATGCATTGAGGGGATAGATATGGGGTCTGTATATGTATGAATATACGCATGTATTTATAGTAAACACAATTTCTAGGCTAAGATCTGAATAGCTTGTGGAATGGTTCATGAGGAGCATATATTTTCATAATTAATTTCTTAAGTTCATCCTTGTTATGTCTAATAATCATAGAGCAAATGACTTTTGAGTTTCGGATTCATAATCACCAACTCTCCCTAGGTTTGAGAAAATTTATATAATCAGGTGGAAGAAAAACATGAAATAGTGCAGGGAATCCCCTTATCTTCATTTGTAATAGGAAGTTCATTAACATCCCACTCACGAATAATCGGCAACTTGGATCCTAGCCCTCCAGGCAGCTCTGTTAGATGCCATATTACGGTGAAGACTCAAATCCTTGGCTAGGGAATCCATGCTCTATCATTTTAGATTGTAAAATTCAGGATATCATGATTTAGGACTGGGTCTTATGCAACTTTTTGACTAGTTACTAATCCATATGACATGGAAGTCTTGAACTAGATCTCTTTAGGGTTCAAGCCAAGATTCTCCTCTAGTTTGTGTAGTCCCTTGATAGGCTACATCAAGATGCATTGTGAAGGATGCAAATGAATGGGCCAAGTTTGTCGCCTTTATAAATTGAAAGAACTGTTAGTGGTCCCATAGAAATGTATGGCAAAGGAACCAATTGACACTACCAAGTGACATGTATGCTTGGTAAAATCAAATTTTACATATCCTAAATATGTAGTTTTATTTCTAACCCACAAAGATGATCAGGAGCTGGGTTGGAATCTGTTTCCGACATTTTAATTCTACGCAGTCAATGGTGTCTTGGATAAAATGGAAACCCTGTCCTTTTTTGTTGTATGCGACTGTGTTTAAGTGAATTTGGTCATATACTTGAAAGAGTAATTCCTGTTTAGGTCAAATGTGATGCTTTACAAATCTTTTTTCTTTATTGGTGCAAATGCTGTACAGATTATTAGAATATTATAGTTACATTGTTTCATATCATAATTGGGCTTGAATGATGACACCATAGTAACATAATTTCATTCCAATAAAATAGAGCAAGGGTGGATCCTTAGAATGGCTTACAAGTGTCTTAATCTTAATTCCACAAATGATGCTCTTGCTTTTACTTTGATAGATTCTTGAAAACATTTATCTTGACTGGACCTTAATTTGTATATTGCCCCATCTTACTAAAGAGTGTTCTTGTACAAGTTATTCTCATACAAAACTCAAGAAAGCCTAATCCGAGTACTTGGTTCCTGTAGTAACTACCACCAAAATTTATTTTCGCAGACATTATTCAGTTGCTTTCTTTCATTTCTCAGGAAGCTTCTATTTCTGGCCTCTGTTGCTACCTCCCAACGTCTGGGCTGAAAGTTGATATCTAATACCACATTTTTCCCCCTTTCAATTGAAACAGTGACCAACTAAACTCTTCCTTCACCACATTAAAGGCCACTTTGTCCATGACAATCCTACTGTTGCTTTCCTCCCAGAATATTCAGAAGCCTCCATAGTAGAATGCTTTTAATGTTTGATGGGTCCACGAACCCAAACTACTCATTTCTTGTCGCCTCTGGCAAGGGCACAAAGAAATCAAATGAATGGTTGGTTCGATGCCCCTCTGCCCACCATAAAATAAATGACTAAAAGCTTCAGTGATATTTCCACCTCGAACATCTTGCACAATTGCAGGATCTGAAAACTTGATGTTGAAAATGGTTAGGAACACAAAGATCTTGGTTTTATCAATTGTCCCAGCATTTACAAAAGGAAGCCTAGTGGGTGGCCCCATTTTCTAGCTGAAGCTTAAGAGTCACACTGCTTTGACAGAACAAGTAGAAAAAACTCACCCACAAATGTTTTGTACGTCTCTCTCATCCATCTTTTTCCTGGGAAAAACCTCTTCTGCTCATCCAAGAAATCTGATGGACTATGAAGCCATCTGCCAAGTTGTAAACATGGGTGAAATATTTGAATTCATATTGTTCTACAGGATTGCATCAGACCTGTTTTATTAACATTTACTTTCTCTTGTACACTTAGAGATGTAAGAGTTGGGATTCAATCCTCGTGCATGTGTGCTATTTGTGAATACATTCTGATGAGTATCTTTGTTTTTCTTTTTGGGGAACTCCTTTTTTTCTGAGATGGATAATTTCCACTATTTGATAGTTACTGTTCTTTTGGTTTGTGATGCAGTTGACCTCAAAGCCGAGTTCATATGGGGTCACTGTTCAGCCATCGCTCCTTGTTCAACTTGTGCAGATCTTTGTTGCAATGCTGGTCATGGATGCATGGCAGTACTTTGTACATCGATACATGCACCATAACAAGTTTCTCTACCGCACCATTCACTCGCAACATCATAGGTTGGTTGTCCCTTATGCAATTGGAGCCCTTTACAACCACCCACTTGAAGGTCTCCTGCTCGACACTTTTGGAGGTGCCCTCTCCTTTCTAGTATCAGGAATGACTGCACGGACTGCTGTGATCTTCTTCTGCTTTGCTGTTATCAAAACTGTTGATGATCATTGTGGGCTCTGGCTACCTGGAAACATCTTCCATCTTATCTTCCAGAATAATACTGCTTACCATGATATTCACCATCAACTCCAAGGTTTAAAGTATAATTATTCTCAGCCATTCTTTCCCATTTGGGATAAACTTCTTGGTACCCACATGCCTTACAATCTAATAAGGCGACCTGAAGGAGGTTTTGAAGCAAGGGCAGTGAAAGACTAGTGCAAATAATTGACCGGTGTAAACATTTCAGAAACTGTGGTGGGAGCTGGTAAATTTCTTCTGCTTGACCCAATACCAGAAACAGAAAAGCTGAACCAAGATTTGAGGTAGTACAAGTATCAACTGTTATGCGGCTTAGAATTTTGGCAGGAATTGGTGTTGGTAATAGGAATTCAGTTAGTTCATTCCCTTGCATTAGACAGTCTTCTTGTGAAGTGTGTATGAGAGTGCTTCACCAGACTACCTATGGATGTGTGTGTGTACCTTTGAGCTGTTTTGTGTAGTATATTGTTTATGTTGCAGATCTTCATGTAGTGGTAGATGTATTTAATGTTGGATTTCTATTTGTTGTGTCATGTGTGCATCAAACCATGATTGTGCTTCGCAACGGATATTGTTATCAAAGGTTACTGACTAATAGTAATTGGTCTCTGTCCCAACAGGAGAGCAGAATCAAGCTTAAGTATCATCACTACTAACCCAAAACACAGAGGAACATTCTGATTGTTTACTGATGCTAATCTTTTAGTTTAGGACTTACTCTCTCTCCATCCATGGTGAGGGGAGAATCTCCTCATCCACCCTATCTGACCATCTGGTTAAGAGATTCTCTCTTCACTGGGTGAAGGAAAACTTAATACTAAACTGAAAACAAGTTTGGTATTTGAGAGAGATAAGTCAAGCCCTTTTTCTCACTAAAATTGATTTAGTTCATGGAGTCATGGACTTATTGGTCATAGTTACATTCCCCTCTCTCTCTCTGAGTCTGACCATTAACCCATGCTTCATGAAGAGCATCACTGAATTCCTAGGCAATACAGGGTGGTCTTCTAAGACCTCAGAACATGGAAATTGCAAAGCACAGAAGCTGCAACGGCCTTCATTTGAGCGAAAGCTATTTCTTTGCCAAGACAAGTTCGAGGTCCAGCATTGAAGGCCAGGAACTTGCAGGGATGTTCAATTTTCAGCTCTCCTCTGCTTGTAATCCATCTTTCTGGCTTGAATTCCTCAGTCTTCTCCCCAGATCCAATCCATCCTTCCAATGGCATATATTGAGTACACCACCATCATCCCTGGCTTCACAACATGACCACTTGGAAGGACCATTTCATGCTCCACACCCTTTTGATCTAATGGAAGTGGTGGGTACAGCCTCAGTGAGTCACATAGGGAAGCATGTAAATAAACCAGTCGACTTAGAAAATCACTCTCAAATGCCTCCATCTTTACTTTATCGTTGTAATCTTTCTGCAACTTTGATCTAATCTCCTCCAGGATCTTCATCTCCACTTTGGGGTTTTTAGACACTAACCAGAAGAACCATGTGAGGGCTGCACTATTGGTGTCTCTTCCTGCAATGAATAAGTTCAGTGTGGCATCTCTCAGGAACTTGTCATTCCTGTTTTCTTCAAGCTCTGACTCTATGTAACAAGTTAATAAATCACTTCCTATCGGGGCCCTCTCTTTTTCATCAATATCACTGCATTTCCTCAGCTCCACCCTTCTGTTTGAAATGCAATGAGCTATAAAGTTGTCTATGGTTACCCTGGCCTCAGCTAGCTTCCTCTCCTTCCCCATCTTCAACCTTCTCATCAACTTCCAGACCGTCCAAGGCACAAGATACCTATTAAAAATCACTTCCTGCGCCTCATCCACTGCTCTCCCAAATGGGCTAGCCTCAGATCTCAGTGAATGAGACTCAACACCAAAAACCAGGGCACAAGCACTATCAAACGTGAACCTTAGCAACAGATCCTGCAAGTCCAAAACTTCACCTTTCCGAGCTATACTAGCCAAGATGGGCATGAGCTTCTTCTCCACCATCTCACCACTAGTCTTTACCAGATGCCGGCGAAACACTGGGGCGTTCAAATGGGTATGAGCCAATTGCCTCTGCCATCTCCATGACTCAAAGTCTGCGTTAAAGATTCCACCCCCAAGAAGATCAAACATCTCAAGAGTATTCAGATCCTTTAGGGAAGTTTGTGAAGTTGGTAATCAATATGTGTTGAATGTTATCAGGGTTGCAGGTAAGGAGGATGTCCCTAGTGATAAACCATGGTCCATTGATCACCAAAGTGCCACCATTGTTCCTAAGGATGTGGGTGAACCAGAAATGTAAGCGATTCAAGTTGAGGAGAAGGGAAGGTGGAGTTCCAGCTATGGGCCAGTTCACTAGGAAACCAGTTTTGTGAGTGAGAAACAAGATGACCAAGAAGTAAGCCAAGACTAACAAGATCTCAACAAGAAGACCTAGGAAACTCAGTAAATCCATGGTTGGCTTTGGATGGATTTTGTTTCTTAGGAGGGTCATCTATCTATATACTTATTTACAAGTTCAAATTGTCTTTAGTTCGTTTGCTCAAGCATCCAAGTTCCGGGTGGCAGTGTTCCTGTAATGCTTAATTCGTGGAAGAAAGAGAGCAAAAGACCTATAAATTGGTAATGGAGTTAAACAAGTCCCAATAACATTCTGATACTTGTGATCATGCGTCACCTTGCATGCATTTCTATGTCCACTTGGATAAGATGCAGGTATGAGCATGAGTGACTACGTAGATAACCAGGGGAGGCAGAAGAGGTTGCAGGGCCGGGGTTAAAATGGGCTGGCACAATCGAGAACCAGTGTGGTCTGGCATGGCTGATTTTTTTGGAAGTCCTGAGTCTCCGGACATGGGAATTCAACAGTTTAAACTTCTAAGAGAAGAAGAGGTTTGATCCTTGTACCTGTTGTGGGGATGCAAACAATCGAAAAATTACCATTTGTATCTGCATCCGATTGGCTCTCAAATGGATTTAGACAGTTTTCAAAAACCCATTTTTCTGAATTAGAATTCCTTAAACGGATACAACAACATAGCCTTTAGGTAACTAAAAACATGTTCTCAAAATTTTTTTTTACATTAAATTTTTGTAATATACCATGAATTAATAAGGTATTTTAATTCATGGCCCTGCTTGGTGGTGGAGAGTAAAACAACAGAAAACAGTTGAGCCGTTAAGTCCGAGATGGGGAGCTGATGTACTGGGCGATGCAGTGCACAAGACGGGCGAGAAGGTGAAGGCCCTGAAGAAGAGCATCACTGAAGCAGAAAGACGCCCCAGTGACTTCTATTTATAACCTGTGTTTAATGGAACCAAATTCATTTTTTTGTTTTTCAGATGCAAAGAAGATGAGAACCCCAAATCACAAAACCAAAAGCAATCGATTCTTCTAAGAGGGAATACAAAGAAGGATTCTAAGAAGAATAAGAAGAAGAAAGCTTGAGACATTCGTTCTGGCATTTGCGAAGGCAAACGTCGTTCCAATTGGGGATTTGGTGTTGATTAACGCAGACAGTACGAGCACAGGCGTCAATGCAGGCGCCAATCTGAGAGACACTGCATACGGTAACGCAGGTATCAGGAGTTGGATCCTTGGAGACTGCACCCACCTTCTTCAGCATCCTCTTCGATGTACAAACCCTCTCGCAGACGAAATTTTCGTCGGAGCTATTCTCCCTTCCACGGCCACGACCACCCTTGAGCCTCTGCTCTTCCGCACGCCTTCTTTTCATCCTTATAGCTTGCCCTGCAACGACAGCCGGGATCGCAGCACCCAACAGTGACCACCATACATCCACCATTGCAGTCAATCCCCTGAAGCTCTCTTCTTGAAGCTTATTGCTTCTGTAAACCACCACTTACGATGACAAATGCGGATCCTCAGAAGCACAGATTGATATGACATCGAGAAACCCTAAAACAACAAAATCCGTTTGCATCTGAAGCACAGATTGATTTAACATCGACAAACCCTAGAAGAATAAAATTCGTCTGCAAGTTGTGATATGGCTTTAACCCAAAACTCTATAATCTCAAAACCAGACACATCAACCCTAACTTGACAAAAATTAGGGTTTAATTACAGAGAAAAACAAAAGAAGAATAAAGGTAAAAAGAAAAGGAGCTGCAAATGATTTCTATTTCGTAGTTTACCGGGTAAGAGCGCGGGTTTAAAGGTGGAAGCTAGAGTCAATCAGTTGATTAGTGGACTAACCGTCACGGTTTAAGGTATCGGATCCATTAGTCGTCAATCCGATACAAGCCTTGAACTTCTACTTCAAGGTTGAGCACAATGGTTTCAAGTATCGATATCGTATGTATCAACCATATCGTATTAGTATTAGTTGAGATCGATCTCGAATCCTTGATCGATTCAGATCAGTTATCCATATCGTATAAGGGGTAAAACAATAAAAAATTGTAATTTAAAAAAAAACAAGGCAAAATTGATCGACACTCATCGATTCAATTCAGATAGGTATCAACAGTATTGATACCAATACCGTTCCCTATATCCATGGTTGAGCTTAAGCACATAACAACAAACCATTGAGGATAGTCTCTCCATTTATTTATCAGTACATTATAAATTAGATGTTTACTGTTTATCCTTTCCGTTAAATTTAAGGTTAGAATCTTTTATAGTAATTTAATACAATTTCCAACCATTTTCCTACTTATTTAAAATTAATCAATTTATTAGTATTTATGCTCATTTTGAAACTAAATATTTTCCATATTTGAACATATGGTGATGATTTACGTTGATTACTATAATCCTCTTTGTATTTTAAGGGTACAAACAAAAGAATGGGGGGATGGCCTGTATTCCAATTTTCAGGTGAGTATATACTATATCCAAATAGTTTGGATTAAACCAAATCGATATGCCTAACAATCAGACTTGGCCCCGCTAGGCAAAATAAGATTCCATTTGACCCCACTGAAGCAACAACCAAGGTCCTACTAATGGCCCAAAAAGAATTCTATTGGCCCAACCATTCTAATTTTATCCATCTGTAAGTTAGTTGGGGGTCTTGGCCTCAGAAAACGTGTGGTTTTGAGTTCAACTTCTCTTAATTTTTTACTATTTTTGGTATAAGTTGAATGGTTTTCATTCAATCCTAGTATGATTTGTTTCATATGATTGTGAGGTCAATATAGGTCTATGGGATTAGTCAAGCCCCAAAGGCCTAGATACCTGTCATTAGCAAAAAAAAAAACATATATACATACCAAGCTTGATATGACAAAAATAATCTTTCTCATGCATGCAACTTTTTGATGAGTTTGTTTATTGGTAACTAAGATTATGATCATTAAAATTATTCTGCAGTCATAAGAATAGCTTAAAACATTTATCCAATATATAGATATACATGTCAACACATGTAAGTAGAGGAATAGAGTACTTTTATCTGAACTATAGGTAAATTGAAGTTGTGACGGACAAGCTCAAACACCAAATAAGGCATTAAGAACATGAAAAAACATGAGGAAACTTACAAAATTGATAGAGTTGACTCGTGTCACCGATCATTCTCCTTAAAAAATTAGGATTATGGGAGTTGATCAGAATGCATTGACCGGTGATCCAATGTTGACAGCCACATCTTGATCTGATGCATTACCCCAAGCGGTAATAGATATATATCTGCATGCCAACATTGTATCAACAGTCAATGCGTTCTCGGCTCCCAATTAATATTGATTTCATCCACTTCGATTGATCAACAACTATCACAAAACCACCACCATAGCTCTAGGATTAACCCTCCACTATCTCCTCTTCCTCTATCGATGGGCACCACCTATGTTCAAATCAATTAGTAAATTTGTCCGGCTTATAAATAGATAGTACACGGTGCAAGGGGTAAGCCCGACAGGTGCTCGATCAGTCCAACCAGTTTAAAAGCCCTACTCGGCCTGACATGTTTAGCCTGACCATTTATATGTATATTTTGATTTTTGATTTTTGATTTTTTGATTTTATAGAATAGAGTATATATTGATATTTTTATCAATTATTGAATGTAAGCAAGTGCAATATCTTTTCTAAATTATTGATGATTTACTAAAATATATTAAATATCTTAAATTTAAGACAATTAAGAACCGTTTAAGGCCCATTTGAAGTTTTATTGGTATATTACCCCATTTTAGGCTCGATTATACTCTGTTTTGTGTGACCTATGATTGGATTCTTATATTATGATTAACTCCACCTGTTAGGTAAAACATATCCTTCCCCTTCCCAAGTTCATCAGAGGATTATAAAAAGCATATAAACATGTGTACTCTTCATTTTTGTGGTTATTTGCAGGGGATGAAGTTTTCCTTCACCATCAGAGAAGAAATTCTTTCACCATTGGTCATATGGCATTATGTATACCATGATTAACTCTCATCCCTAGGATAAAAAACACCCTTTCCCTTCCCATGTTTATCAAAGAATAAAAAAAAACATATGAGACTGCATACTCTACGTTATACTCATAATTACTTTCCCAACCGTTATATTACTTAGACCCACCAAAACTTTTTTCTTCAGATTTTTTATTTTTGGATACTTTTTATTTTTTCAGTTATGGATAAAGGATTAAGCTTTCCTTCATGGCAGAGAATGAAACTTGGTTTCACCATTTGTTGACGATTTGACTTTGTAATTGGACTCTTTTACCATAATTAACTCCCAACCATAGATCTCCCATGCTAATCAAAGGATCAGATCTCTATGACAAAGAGACTCTATTGTCACCAAGAAGAATATAATTAAACTCGTCCATTCTAGAATTACTTAGTGCACTAATATGTATTGTACATCCACATGATATTCTTGTGGTGATTTTCAATATAATATTTCCTTCAACTGTTGGATGCTAATATTTTGATCAAGTGTTCCCCAACTTATTAAGATCGGATCCCATATAACATTTAGGGTAAAGAAAAAATAGAGATCGGATCCTTTCCTGAACCATAACCTATTGCAACAATCTCACATCATTCAAGGGGTGTAGGGCCAGATTGAGATCGTTTATAGCGCTACAGGGCATGTAGCCCACATCCAACAACCAGGAATGCCTTGGGTTGCGTGTCTCAACTTTCCTGATCGTTGGATGTGTGCCACATGCCCTGTAACGTTACAGAGGATCTGATCACCTGTGTTGTGAGCCTACAATATAGAGGATCCTGGTCACCTTTGGCGTGAAGCCCACAAACCAGGATTTGTGTGAGATTATTGCATGAGGTCACGTTACAAGAGGTGATATGGCCTCCAACGAATTGTTGTGTCAGGGAAGTTTTTTTTTTTTTTTTTTACTTAAATTATGGATTAAAAATCAGAATTGATAATTTTGGATTTGATTTCCTTGAAGCCATGGCAGAAAAGTTTGAATCCTTTGAGGTATATAGACTTTTATCTCTTTCTTTTTGAATCTTCATACTGTACTTTTTCTTCTTCGTAACGAAGATCTTCTTACTCTACAGTTTGCTCATGTAAAAGGAGAACTCCGTTCCAGCCGTTTCACTACCAAGAACTGCAAATACAATGTAAGCACAATTCCTTTCTCTTTCTCTCCTTAAATTTTCTTCTTCTTTACCCTTAAATTTCTTTATTATCCGTTGCTTTCAGGGACAGGTATCCAAATCTTTGAGCGGAGGGACAAGCAAAAGTGGAACGAAAAGCCGTTTCCCTCTCCATGTAACGGCAATGGCAGCAGCACCATCACCACCACTGAAGAAGGAATCAACGATCGAGCCCAAACAGGGGGAACGCAATAATGTTGTAGACTGGTCACCGGTGGATGATGGGATCAAGATTGTAATCCCTTCTTCTTCTTCTTCTTCCACCGATGAATCTGAAACCAGAGAAAAAATCGACTCTTACATTAATTATGTTCTGTATGGCCTTCGCGAATGAGAAGAGCTGTGTTTGCTGAAATATGCCCCGACTTCGATCGTTAGTTCCATGAAATCTGGTTCAGCAAGAAATAAAAATTTCCTATTTTCTTCATTCTTTTCTCTCTTTTGCATTCCTGAAGGACGAAGCTTGAACATCTTCTCCATTCTCATATGGCTTTTATTTCGCTGCTGAAACTGGCAACCCTATGGTAACAGTCAAGGTAATAGAATCTTAGGGGCAGGTTTGAAAATACTCGCCTACGATGAATTTTTCCATCCTTACCCCTGAGATTTTATTCCCCTGACTGTACCAGGGTTGTAGCCATGATTTCAAGTGTTGGTATTGTATTGACTGTACTGGATTGATATAGACTGAGATCGATCCCTGATCCTTGACCGATCTGGATCCTCGTTAAGCTGGCCTATTATCAAACACATGGAAATTTGTTTCAACAGAGGGTTGTGCGCAATGATAAGGTTATTCTATTATGATCTAGTGATTGTAGGTTCAAGTTAGAAAATTACCTCTACAAAGCTGCGGTGAGGCTGTATAAATTATGACCTTCCTTAAACCATGCAATGATGGGAGCTTCATGCATTGGATATGTTCAAATACCGATTCCAAGTTTTGTATTCTTGAACGTAAGGGATGAGTGTCCTATATTTCCAGAATTGAAAGAGCCGTTTGCAATCGTTAAGAACCAGAGTTGGCAAGACCAGTTTCAAATTTGCATTTAATCTTATATTTGGTGTTGATCTTGGTGATGGGTATTTTGGAATTTTTGATCTATTGGTATGATTGGTAATGGATATTTTCTTTTCAAGCATTTTGGTTTCTATTTTTATTTGTAAGCTTTCTACCAAATTTTTTATTTTATTTTATTTATTTGTAAGCTTATGGATGAATATTTGGTTATTTGTATGAATTATGGATGGGTATTTGATTATTTGTATGAATGCACATATGGATGGATATTTGGTTATTTAAATGCTTATGAATGGATATTTATTAATTGAGAAAAGGATTTGCACTATGGTATCATGTGGATTCCTTAACTCACCCTCTCACAGAAAAGGCCCCACACACTCTCTCCCCTAAAAAAACCCTATTGTATACTTAGTAATGGATATTTGTGTGCCTAGTTAAAAATTTTTAGAATTTTAGACCAAATATATGTTTATAGTATGGGCGTTATGATATGGCTACATTTGGTTACATTTTTTGCTTCATGGGAATATTTCCCTCTTAAGAGCTTTTAGGGGTGTTTTTGCTCTCAAGAAGCATTTTTGCAAGATGATAACAATTTTGAAAGTTTACAGTCCTTCGTTGAGATAGGGAGGAGTATCAAGGTTGCCCTCGAGTATCGTGAGTATCGTGCATTTCTCAACCATCACGGTAGAAACGCTCCTACATAGTTTCATCAAAACATGGCCCTTGTTGGTATTTCTTACTTGAAAAAACAATCATTTTCTTAATGGTGCTTTATCTGCATTAAGGATTTTACCTAATTGGAAACTTAAGACATTTATCATCCTTTCAGTACAATAAGATTTTTTCTTTTAAACTAGGAACTTATCTGGATTTCCTTGGTCGGATCCTAAAATTTTATTGATAGATTTAAATGCATTTGATTTACTACTTACATATCATACATTTTCAGATGACAGCTATCTAGAATCAACCAAGCATTGCAAAATGTGAGCTATATGTGGTAATAGCTGTTCATTATACACAACAAAGAAAGAGAAAAATGTTGGGAAGGATTATTTCAAATGTCCAATGGTTGTACATTTTTCTTGTGGGCAGGTCAATGTAGAACTTGCACTTGTGGTAAAAGTCAATGTAAGGTTTGAACGGCAAAGACAGATGCAGATTACAGTCAATTTTTTTTTTTTTTGGTGTTGTCCACTATCAATTGGGGATAAAGGAGGCAAGTCTAACTCCGTCAACTAGCATAGTACACATTTACATTTACATTTACATTTCTTTCCCATTCTCCCGATTATATTAAAGGCTATCTGAAAGGTGTAATTAAAGAGTCAAAGGATCATATGAGGACATTGAGATATATATGCAATTAACAAGTCAGAAATAAACAAAGAAGAAGATTTATTTAAGTTGAAGAAGGACAACGGTTGTAGTTATTTTTAATTTTGGTTTTTTGTTTTTAAACATTGTAATGATTAACCATTCTATGGTTGTGTATCTGTAAATAATTCTGATTTTGTACTTAACCAATCTTTTGCTTATGACTCCTTCATACCTCTTGATTTGGATTGATTGGATTAATTTTTGCAGTTCTACCAGCAATATGTGAATATACCCTTTATTCAATTTGATAAATTCAGACAACGTTGACCTCTTTTTCCATTAGAGATCCAACACTCAAAGATCCATGTGGCTTTTATTCAATAAATCCAAGTAAAATACATCAATCATCATTTCAATAAAAATCTGGTTTCGGTGACCTACAAAAGAATTGCAATAAACTTTTAATTCTTCACATAATCACAACTCATGGCAGACTTGAGGTTCCCAATGTAACCAGTTCTGAACAATTGATTAGTAAATAGCATTCTTCCCAGCTTCTAGCGAGAGGGAAAGAGATGCAGTGGCATCGGCGGAAATGATCCATGTGGTGAAGAAGAAGTGGAGCTTCGTTAGATCTTTAAAGGATGCATAGAGACACTTACGTTCCGCTACCACCCACCTGATAACAAATTAGTGGTAGAATTTTAATTTAACTTGGTATATACTAAGAATGGACACATTGTTTTAAAAACAAATGAAAATCACAGAAACAATTTCAGCAACAAGGCATTCATCATTATGTTTGATGCACGGCAGTTTTGAACATGTAAGAAAGAAACCACTTCTCAACTTTCTGCTTTCTTAACATCTTCCCGGATCTTCGCCTCTTGGTTTTTAAGAGTCAATTACTCACTCCCTAAACTTTATTTTTCATTCCAAAAAATTCCTCCAATAAAGTATATTTTTATTCTCAAGTATGCATCTAATTTTTTTTTTGGTAGAAAAGGCATTCGAATTTTGAATTTGATTCCCACAATCAAATGTAATGGGATTTATGAAAGTTGTTAAAAATTATAAATTTTTTGATGAATTATTATAATTAAAAGTGGGTACTTCATTAATCAAAGATCATGGTATGAGGAATCTGATTGGATCATTGACACCAATCTATTAGTAGAGATTGGCTATCACTCCTTTATTATTATATGAAACACTCATAAAAATGAACCATATTGATAGATATAATAAAATCATCACAATTGAGAACAACCTATGATACATAATCAATAATTTATAGTCAATATATGTTTACCTTGGTTTCAATATATGTTTATCTTGGTTTCCTCCCATCTCTCAAAATCGTCTTGCATAACCTTATATGATATGAAAATAATATGTTTATATGCAATCTCAAGTGAACAAGGATGAGTTCTACAAAATGCTTATTTTGTGATGAAAATAAATCATTTTGATATGCACCTCAACCTCATGCTTATTTTGTGATGGAAGTCTATGGATATGTAGGAGGACGTTGAGACATGGGAGGAAACCAAGATTAACATATATTGACTATAAATTATTGATTATGTATCATAGGTTGTTCCAATTAAATTCAATTGTAGTGATTTTATTATATCTGTCAATATGGTTCATTTCACGGAGTGTTTCATGAAACAAAAAATAAGTGATAGCCACTCTCTACTAACAAATCAGCATCAATTGATACCAATTTGATCTGAACTGATTCCTTATACCATAGTACTTGAGAAATGAAGTACCTGCATTTAAATATAACAATTCATCCAAAGAAAATTTAACAACGGTAATACATAAATAAGTTGATGTCCCAATATATTTGATTGTGGGAAAAATTCAAAATTAGACGACTTCTCTATCAAGAAAATTAGATGCTTATTAAAAAAAATGGAGGGGTGACTTGAACAAGTCAATTAAAAAATAGGGTGACAAGTAACAGATGAAAAAGAGGGGTAATTTAGATATTTTAAAACATTTAGGGAAAAGGGAGAGTAGAAGTTTACTTCCAATAACGTGTAATGTTCTAATCGCTTAGACTTCTTTTACTTAGCATATACACTGCAAGAGGTGAAGGTTTAGGAAGATGTGAAAGAAAGCTGAAAGTAGAGAAGCGGTTCCTGAATTTTCCATCGTCTTGATGGTCGGGTCTGGATTACCTTGTTTCTGATGTATCCCTCCTATTAAGAGAGGTTTCTTTTGCTACTAGATTTCAGGAAGTCCTTGATCTCGGTCAATATTTGGATTTGCTTACTAGTTTTGGGTCAAAGACGGTTTTATTTTTCTATATTGTTTAGAGAACCTAATCCAAGCTCTCTGGCTGGAAGGAGAATCTCCTATCAGCTTCTGTTAAGGAGATTATTATCAAATCAAATCTGCTGCTTTACATTCTTATACTGGATTCAGATCCTTAGTGATGATCGCGCAAGTCTTGTCCATAGCTATCTAGGTGATCAACACATGTTCCAACGGTGATCCAATAATTGAAGCACTATATTCCTTCTTGGAAGAATCAAAGTTCAAGAGAAGAAAAAAGCACAAGAGTCGTTCAATCACCACTTGAACACGTGTGGATAGCCTAAATAGCTTTTGGACAAATTGGATACCTATTGGTATTTGAAAGGATCTGAATAGGATTATGAGACATTTTTGGTGGAAGGATGCCTAGGGAACGGTGTCTTTGGGTCAAGTGGGAAAAACTATGTCAGAGTAAGGTTGGGGGCTTACGCTTTTTGGGATTTCGAGTGCTTTAATTCAGGATTAAAAAAAAAAATTAATAAAAATAGCAAGGAAATCAAGGAAATGGTGGTGCCACTACATTATAGTTTTGATTGCGTTGCCAAATGTGTCTACCTGTGTTAGCTATGTTGTTTTTGGGTAGCCATTCACCTGAACCAAACTGGACCCACTTCCTATGGTCCCACTAGTAGTGCTTGTAGCCAGTCTTCAAGCAGACCTTCTAACGCCTGTTCAAAAGTTTCAAGTACTATAGGGTTAACCCCAAAGATTGCACAAACCACCACTGCGTGAAGGTCTTGACTGGTTATGGTAAAGTAACGTTTTAACATTACTTGAAATGACAAAGGTTGGCTGTGTGGTTCATCCAATTGTGCCATGTAGCATTTCAAACGGGGCTGAAATTTGGTAGATATGTATATCCCAAGGCACCTTGCTCACAAGTCAAGTTTCAACCTAAACCGAATTTGCGAAGTGCCATAAAATATTGAAAAATCTGGGATTACCAAAAAAGGTGTACTGAACATTTAACAAAGACAAGAAAAAGCATTGTGTTCATCATGACAACATGTAATTCTTTTCAATTGATGAGAACCATTTAACTTATCCATTCTTTTAGGAGGGGGAGTTTGTTGGAGAATAAAACTACAGTTGAACGAAATTTTTGAATTGAACATTTTTCTAGTGGTACATAAATAGAAGAACAAACTACAACACAAACTGCATAGGGAAGCAATAGTCAAAATTGAGGAATATCTATAAAAATTGAATTTAGCTAGATTTCTGCCTTGAGAAAGAACTCACTCATACAATTACTTTCTCGATTTCAGTTTGGCTCGCCGCTCTTCATAAGATGCTGTAACCAGGTCAAGAAGTTAGGGGGGGAAAAGTTTCACATTGGTGTACATGAAAATCGATGAAATAAAAAAAAACCAGGTCAGACGAAATACCCAGCAATCTGCACCAGAGGAGGTAGTACTCTGGGCAACATAGAATGCAAAATACCAACTCAGTTTAAACCAGTGGTCAAAAATTCAAATGGCAACTACTAAGATGGGGGGTCACACTGAGGTAATCAAATCCATGTCTTCTGCCTAACTAGTGACGCTTAATCCCTTTAGACATCATTTATTGCATAGATATAACACTATATGTTTGTCTAGAAGATAAAACAAACAACAACAACTGAGAATTCATATTATTTCACTAAGAAGATTCAATTCAGGTTTCCATCAATCATGAAATTTATTCCAAAGATCACTAATTGAACAAAAGTTTTGCATGTTATGGGATGATGTGACTTACGCTCAGTTGGCCGTGACATCAGAGGAACATGGACTGCCTTTTTCTTCTTAGCATACCCCAAGGGACTCCTATCTGAAATTTGATAACTAAATTGTAATATTCAAGAATTATACATTTAAACCAAGGAAAAAAAAAAAAGAAGTCAGATTTGAAATTGTTTCATGTACCGGTCATTGCAGAAGAGCAACTTAGCAGTGCTGTATGAAAGATGGAAGCCTTGAGTCTATAATTTTGAAATTCATGTTTCAAGTGCTCATACAAAGTCTTCTTTGCATCTATACATGAAATACACTAGCCATAAGAGATTTATTCATTACATGTAATAGTTATCAGCCAAAATAGAAAGACATCATCCAGAGCCACAAAATTTTTAAGGCCTTGAACTATGACAGATCCAACATCAAAATTCCATTGAATAAACGCCCTTTCTTAAATATTGCATGATTCCTTACAACTCGATAAGTGATGAACTGAGTTAAAACTACTCTATGCACCAAGAATGACATTGACCTCCATAGCAAATGTTAAAACAATTCCCAGACCACCACGGACTTGATAGCTTTTTCCATCAGGGAAAAAATTAGCTTAAATTATTATATTACATTCATAAAGAGGCATACTCAGCGCACTAGGCTCCCGCCACTGTGGAGTTTGGGGAGGGTCATGATGACATAATGTATGCAGCCTTACCCCCTTTTTGCCGAGAGGCTGTTTCCTGACTCCAACCCATGACCACTAGGTCGCAATGGAGCAACCTTACCATTGCACTGAGGCCCGCCCTCTAGACTAAAATTTTTCTGATAAGATCCATTTGCCAAATTGAGAAATCAGGAGAAGGAAGAAATTCTATACAATGTGGCAGTAAGGAAACCCCATATAACTACATTATAACAGCAGTGACCATGTAAAGAAATAAGAAGTAGCTACCCCGGTTTTCTACTAGCAACCGCTGAAGAGATATTAAATAAGTATTAACTCTTAGGTACAGGAATGAGAGAAAGAATATTCATATTCAAAGCACTGAAGAAATGACAATAAATGATAATAGTTGACAACCTACATGGACCATCAAGTGTCATAACTATCACACAGATTTCAAGTGAAACACAGAGGTCAAAAGATGGAATATGAAAGTAAAATACTATCTTGTAATCATTGTCCATCTTGAGATAGCACCAAGTTTAAGGTGGCACATACAAAGCTGTTGAAGTAGACTGTCTTTTCAATTTTACCCTCCACTATTTGAGTACTCCTCACTTAGATTTATTTTAGAAGCGAATTGTTGCAAGCAACGCAAGGGGTAAAATGGTAACATTGATAAATTATTATTATATAATTGGTAAGGTGATCAAATATTTGGGACATCCAAAAAAGGGGAGGAGCATCTTTACAGGATGGACAGAGTAAAAAATAGCTGGCCAACTGAGAGATGATGTGTTATTTAAAGTGGGGCAAAGTAGTGGTAGTACATTTTGGAATAAGAGTATACCCCATTTCCTCTGCTTCAATGCAAGCATTGCACTATCAGAACTGCTTTGTTTCACTAAAAAAGGAAAATTTCCAGTGGAAGTAAATCTTCCATAGCAAATTTTAGCCATTATTGGTCGCAGACTACTACAACAACAACAACAACAACCAAAGCCTTATCCCAACGTAATGGTCGCAGACAACATGCATCCCAAATCCAAACTGAGATAAATAAAGAAGTATTAACTAAGTTCTGTACTCTTACAAGGGTTCTAGGCAACTATGAAAGGCGTGTGCTCGAAGACACATTAGAAAGAAGAATGGAAATTACCAGGAGAACAAACAAAGCTCAAGTCATGGAATTCACAGGAATAAAGAATCAACGGAAGCTCAGGTGCCATGACGTACTGAGGTTTCCTTAGTGTCTTGCTTGTGTCAAGCAAAATATCAATTACCTACACAACACAAACATTTGAATGACATTTATGTCAATGGTACTGCTGTACTAGAATCGAAAAAAGCAAGATAAAGAAGCCATTTCCTCAAAACGGAATCAAAAGTTTCATAGCATAGATCATAAATTAGGTTCTTCAGAGAAAATCATAAAATAGATGGATGCAAAAAAGAAGAGTTTGTACTCATCATGTGATGGATCTTAAGTAGCTATATTTGACCCATTAGACATTAAGTGGTAATCCATTCATTTGAATAGTTCAATGCTTTTATTTTAATCATCCCAAGGAAATAAAAAATATTGATTGTCAGAAAATGAAATCACCAAGTGTATTAATTTATAGGCACCACTTGTCTGACTATGTGATGCAGGCAGACCACTTCAACTGGGTCTGGTTAAGCCCTGTTTCAAGCCATTATTGGGACATATGGGCTTTGGGCTGATTAATTTTGGGTTAAGTGTTGTATTGGGCCTTAATTAAAAGCCTGTAACGAGGGGCATGTGCTTCTATACGTGAATAGTAGTTTAGTTAAGAGTCCTTTATGTTTCTTAGTATTAGTAGAGTTCAGTTGAGGAGGCTGCAAGTAAGTATGAGGTCAACAAGAAATTCAGCTGTAGAGTAATTATGAGTCAATTTTCGTATTTTATTAGGTTTTTGTTTTTTTTTTCTTTGGCTAGGTGACTTAAAGGGGAAGTTAGTTTAGTAGGTTTAGTAGTCCTAAAGCAGGTCAATACAGTCTTAATAATACTTATCCATACACGAAGTTGGTGGAAAATTCGATATTTGTGTGGCTGTTTAGCCGAATATTGTACATTATGACCCTCCGTAGACCGCACAATGGTGGCAGCTGTGCACTGGGTACGCCCTTTGTATCGCTGTTTAGCTGAATATTGGTCAAGGTGGTCTTGCTGAGATTTTAAGCGGTTTTCTATTCTTCAGGTTCTTCTTCCTTTTGATGTAGATTGAAGGAGGGACGAGAAGAAAGGGTTGGGCTTAGTCCTGGGCTTAGTCCAGTCATGGGCTTAATTTCCAGCCCATTAAGTTGTCATCTAATAAGTTCTTGGGTGGGGGACAACTAGCATCTATCTTCTAAATTTATTCCGTTTCTGTTTTATACTGAAGTCTTTTATGTAATAGATACTAGTAGGTGGTGTATTCACATAGTTTCCATAAAAGAGAGGGGCAACTACATCCTCCCCACGATTTATGAAAAAATATTCTGGTTTGATAATCAATTTTGAGTAAAATTTATATTTTTGGAAAGTTTTCCAGATTTTAATATAATCTGGTCGATCTGATCTGAAGCTTAGGCGACTAAAGTTTCAACCTGACCAAATCACCATTTTTTCAATTCATCAAATTTTTCTTTAGCCTATCTTCTGCTTCAGTTAATCAAAACGCCATTTTTCAAGTTATCAAGTTTTTCTTTAGCCCATCTTCTGCTTCTTATCGACTTTATCAGTTACCCCTAGTTTGTCCACCATATCAGTCCATTGCTTTCACCCTTCTAAGTCATTAAAATTTATTTTATCTTGTCATCAGTTCTAAAACTGAATTCATATAATTTCCTCTGTTCTACATCTAAATTGTCAACCTTTTCTTCAATTTGACAAGTCTAGTTCTTTAAAGTATCAGTGGTTCCAGCAAACTATTTTGCCCAATTACTTCAAATTAGGGTTCTATCTTGCCTCAACCACATCACCATGTTACATCCTTCCTAGAAATTTCTGCCACTTAACAGTTCACTGTACTCAGCCAAACAGAAAACGAGAAATTTTTTCTACTCAGAATATATACCTAAAGCATACCTATTTAAGACAAAATGCCACTTTTCAAAAATTAAGAAAAGGGAAAAAACATTCTTGCTATCCATTTAAAAATCAAAACCCATCAACTGCAAAACTTTAAGAAAACAATCGGTCTGTTAATTTGCACCGTTTTCATTACAAGCAAGGTTTGTTTAATATTTTAGTCAAACATCCATTTCTTGGAATTCTGAATGTTGGAACATTTCTGTAGATTTCAACATTTGAATATTCAGTAACTTATCATTTTAGGCGATGAAGAAACAAAAAGGTGGGGAGGGATGAACGCCAATAAAGAAAACAGTACACATTTGAAAAGGTTTTGATGGTTTAACTACAAAATGGGGGGAAAAGAGGGGGGGGGGGAGAACCATAAGGCCGCTGACTTCATTGTATGAATGGCTGATCAACACAATGATGATTCATGTGGCCCAAACTGCAAACTTCTGGATTATCAGGAATTCACAAAGACTTCCCTATATATTGGGTGTATTGGATCAACTTACTTAGCCCATCAAATAGGAACTCATAAGCAGCAAAAGTACCAAACCAGAATGATATAATTATCTTTTATTGCACATTTTGGGTTATCGGGAATTTACCAGATAGGCAAGGTTTTCCAATCAAAGATATTTTGTGTATGTGAACAAATCAGTGCAGCCCATGAAAAGGGATCACACAAGCGGCACATGCACCAACCAACAGTTAGGACACTGGCCATTCAGTCTACATGATGGTATCTTTAGATTTCATTTTTACTATTTACAATTCAATCAGCTATTACAAATCAATGACATGAAAGGGTGTTAAAACAGTGGGAGACAAACTTTCCTCTCGCAATGCATTAATTAGTACTAGCATTAGTCAATGAACATAGACATAATACTTAATAGTCCTCATCAGAAAAAAGGGGGAAGGGGGGGGAGGGGGGAGGGGAGAGAAGAATAAGTTAAAAGGATTTCAATACATACACTAGGGGATTCAAGACCTTCACCAATCATAAACAGCACAGCGACCATGCATCTGACCTGGTGCCATAGAAAGGAACTACCTTTAATTGTCATTGCCCATATTTGATCATCTTCTGACCTAGAAATTTAATACAGAAAAATATTATCTGCTGAAACAAATGTACGGACAGAAGCATGTGTACAAGTAAATTCATATTATTTCCCAAATATAGTATCTGAGAGAAGGAAAAGATTGCAAGTTTCTATTGCCTGTCACACAGAAGAGACTACATAAAAAATAGTTATAAAGTTAACAAGATCTGTGTTTAAGAAGTAAACACAGCGTTGCACAACACCATAAACAGAACAATGCTCAGATTTCTATAATCTCTTAGGTTATACACATGACTACCTCACATTAGCTGCATATCTGGGATGCAAGTTGCAGACATTCTATTCTTTTTTTGGTAGACATTCTAATCTCTCGTTCTTTTTTTTTCCAGACGTTCCTTTGATGACATTCTATTCATCTCCATTGAGAAGTGAGTTTGACAATATCATTCTCGGGGAAAATATTAATGACAGTGCAACTTTCCCATAAAGGAGTTTAAGGCAGCCTGTACAAAGAGTAAATCCCTAGAAATCACAAACACCTAGTGAATCATATTCAAACTGATCGATACTAGTGCAAGAATTTTTGAATTTCAAAGATATATAAATGTAACCCAGTTAACAAACACCTAGTAAATCCTATTCAAACCGATCGATATTAGAATGTCAAACCTTATTTTCCCACACCAGTTCAAATCACTGGTTTAGAGCATATTGGCTAATGTTGAAGGACTAGGAAGTGAGGGAGTTCATAAGATGATGAAAATGGTCTTTGGTACCTTCTGCAGTATTTTCACATTTGGCTTAGCAAGGGATAGAACTATCCAAATTATCAGTGAGTCCCTTTCATCCACTAAAATTACACATTAGCAAGACAAATTGGAAACCAATGAAAGCTATCAATAACACATACCCTTTCCTACATTCCTGGATTAAGCCCCAACTATATAAACCACCAATTTAAATACTAAGATAATAGACTAATATGCAGGAAATTAATCAAAGCTCAACACAAGGGAATAGTCGTATAGGTTCAATTTTGAACCCCTAGAATCTAGCAAGGCAAAATTCAAAATTTTTTTTACAAGTCATGGCAATCAACAGATTGCAATTAACACAATGAACTGGTTTTATAGGTTCAGTTTCAAATCGTTACAAACATTTTATTTCAATACCATTTTAACTTGCGGGACTATTGCCAACACTCCCCCTCAAGTGTTTCCCTCTTTTTGAGTGGTCAATGGCAGTCACACTAGGGAGGACCGAATACTTAAAAGCTTTAAGCTCACAGGTGGAGATACCTCCCAAATGTATAGGCCCAACTCCAAGGTCCCGGTTAATCGATGTGGGACTACTCCCAACACCATTTGGGTCCTTTCATAGTCCACTATAATACAGATGGATGTTCTTTGGGCCAAGATACACTATAACAAAGGATCTGAGAGTCTAACTTGTTAAAAGTATATGTTCCAATCTACAATTTCGCAAACTCCCACTGAAGTTTTATAAGTTTGGTTAGATAGTGATAATTTCCAAAGGGTAATCTGACCATGCCTATTGATTGTAGGTGAAAAATGAAAACAAGCAACAACAATCAAACAATTCGACCATAATAATAAAGCCTATAGATACATGAAGTAGCCCGTAGAAACAATATGCGATGGTTAACTACGAGTTTCAACCTTTCATTGCAAGATGAAATTTCAAATGATAAGATATTGCGCTTGTAGTTGTGAACATTGACTGCATCCATCTTGCAAAAGTTCCTGAAGTCATGTTCCCCTATAAATTTTTTACCAGCTACCTCCATTGCCTGAAGTAGAAACCAAACAAGATAATCTTAAGTTATGCATTACCAATTAATGAAGAGAAGTGAACAAAAAAGGGGGGGGGGCAAAAGAGAAACAAAAGCCACTTCCACATAGACATTATTCCAAAGCAGAAAATTTTAATTTTCATACTGATATGTCAAGATTTTCCCTCCAGAAAAGGTACTTGTACTCCCTGCTCAAACAGCTGAACCTGCAATTGTCAAGAGAATCTACATATTATGCCACTACATCTGAAACTTGGAAAATCAAATTAAAAGAAGTCTAGTTACTCATGCTTATTATCTTGATATTTGAATATGTGGAAAATTTACTCAATTGTAGCTTGCATTTGATGGACATATGATATCTACAGAAAACGAAAACAAATTCATGGCCTTCATGCCTGAAAGTGTAAACAATCTGGTATCATCAATATCTCTAGGTTCTATATGGGCTTCATACAGTTATTCAGGAAGGGCAATTTTGAAGTTCTATAAAGCTTTCATCACTAATTCTTGTGGTTTATAATCCTTTTTCTTCCAGATAATAGATAATGATGTTCTCAAGGTTTGCAAGTTTACAAGTATAATTCTAAAGAGTTTCCCTCTTTGAGTATATTTTTCTACAAGTATAATTTGTTCATTGCAGTTCAAAGCAACACCTGTAGATCAAGGGTAATTTCATGATTGAATTGAAAAACCTCTGTGGCCATCTGACAGGGGTTTAAATGGAACCAGTGGGTGCAGCGCAACATAATGGCTGGCTAGGACAAGGCTTTGAGGTAGGTATTGTAGCATGGCCCTTAATGATTTTAGGAACCTCACCATTTTCAAGTAGAGGTGGCAACAGGGTAAGGCAGGTTTTGTTTCACCAATAACCTTCCCAATCCTCTTAAAATGTTGTCTGACTTGAACCTGCCCTGCACGATAAAACATGCATGGAGCTCACCGAATTTTATGAGGCAGCTGGATTGAAAAAATAATATACTGAATCCTGACATGACTATCATCATATCATGTCTAACCATCAGGGGTAGGGTGGAAATGGCGGTCGTCACGTTTGACCTACCCCATCACCATGATGCCTTCCCTAGTTACTTCATTCTCTAAGCCTTCTATTTGATTTATCGTTTATTTGCAAGACAAGAAAAGCTTCACCAAAAATAAAATTAAGGACATGAAATAACTTCTCTATAGTATAAATCAATCACATAACCAATACCATAAATGGAACAATGAATGGTTAAAATGGGTCATAAACCTTGCATGGAGATCAATAGGAGCAGGACACCAGCTTATAACTCGGATATCTTTAGGAAGGACTCTGTTCAGGACCCTCACATAATCAATTTCCTCTTCTAGAAATGAAATATAAAAAGGAAGAATTAGCAAACAATGCATTATATGAAAATGGTTCTCACCCAAAAAAAAAAAAATTCCAATTTATGATACCATGTATTTAAGTTTCACAGATAGTTATTTGAGAACTCCACGAATTGTGGCATTAACGACTCAGTGCTTGGAAAGGTTATTATGATCAATATCTTAGATACTTATTCCAATCCAATGAAGAAACCCTAAGCTCTTTCTTATGTTAGATTGGAAAATGAGTTACATTAGCATCTACTCATATGCCTAGAAAGAAATCACTCATGTGGGTGTACACTCACTGAAACAGAGTCTCCCACATCTTTAAATTAATATATATGAAAAGAGATAAATCAGTGATTAGATCAAACAGACTATATTATACACTCATGGTATCAAACCCAAGCTGGGAGGGGTAGGATCTCCTCCGATAAAGACTTTCCAGCCAAGGCGAGCACCAGAATCCAACTTTTTCAATAGTATATCAGCAGGAGATGCAGCAGTGGGGGTTGAGAGGTATCGGGGGGGGGGGGGGGGACAAAGTTAATTCTCTTGCCATCAACCTCTGTCCGGTATCAAAGATGAGAGCATTTTACATTGGGTCTAGGATTTTTCAACTCTTCCAATTGAAAAAAAAAAATCAAATTTTAAGGAAAAGGGGATTTTGACAAAAATTAGTTTACTGGAAGAAAATAAAGGTTTAAAACATCAGACACAAAAAATGGGTTCTATAGTTTTTTTTTTTTT
>NW_024870659.1:121585-123260 GCF_013358625.1 Macadamia integrifolia
TGGGGTGGGGAAGAACCCTGCCGATCTGGTGCAGTTAATGCCCAGACACAGCTGGGCAAGAAATGATCATGCTGCCCCCCTCCTGTGTGTGCTGAAGATGCTCCCGCCTGTGCTCTCATTGACCTGCGCATCTAGGTTTTCCTGCGGCAGCCCGGCAGGGTTTTTTCGCCCTCTTTTTTTATAAGAGCACCTCTCATCATCTCTCCCAAAATTTTCAAACAACTCGATGGAAACATAGTCAATCTTCATTCAATAATCCAATGCAAGCTTAGCACACTAACTAAAAGGAAGGTAAATAAGAGAAAATGGCAAACCACATCTTTCTTTTGGAGCATTTTCCTCATAATTTGTAAGAAACTTGATGTCCTTAAGGTTTGATCGTAAAAATAAAGACACAACCTGCATCAAACACCTGTTATGCCATCAACAATTGAAAGTAAAGAGACCAGAAATACTTTCTGACCTACAGCAAGATGGATGTGATCCCCCATTTATACAATAAAAAAGATGTAGTAAGAACCATTTAACTATTAACAAATTTTGCTAAAACAGACAAATATAGACATGCAGACACACAAACAAATACATATATAGGTTTGAGGAGTTGGAATCGGATCAGCGAAATCGCCCATGACCAATCCCAGTTCAATGCGATCCAGAGCAGACCAAATGGGACCGGCTGATCTGGTGCAACCGATCCGAAGCGATCAACCCAGTGTATAAAATCCTTGTAACCTGAGAATGAGTGTTCTACAGACTTCTACCACCCCCAAGAAATTCCAACTTAGATTACTCCCTGAATTTGAAGCCGAATCTCTTGAAATTTGGTATACCCTACCATTTTTGGGAAAAGAAGATATCCACCAGAGCCTATCGACCAGAAACACTTGGAAAAGGAGATCAGTGGCTGAAATTTTATGCATCTTGTTCTCCCCCCTCCCCCTCCCCCTCCCCCTCCCCCAAATACCGTGAGAAATTCCAAGCTTGATATCTCAGCCGATTTGAGTCCAAATCATATGAAATTTTGTGTACTTCAATGTTTTTGGGAGGAGAACACATCTACCCTAGCCGATCAACCTCAAAACACTTGAAGGAGGACATTTAAACCACCCAAAATTTGACTTTTTTGGAGAACAAGCAATCTGAGATAAAATTATTGTGATTTCTCACTTGATTTGTGGTTTTTGGCCATGAATCCTACGCATTTGGTTCGAATGTTGCCGATCTAACATTTTTGTGAACTTCATGTAATATCATGATCTTTGGTAAAAAAAGAAGAAGAAGAAGAAGAAGAAAGAAAGAAAGAAATATGCATTCTGTCATGGAAATAAGACTTTTTATCTTTAAATTTACTAGAAAAAAGTATTAGTAATTGTAACTTCATGTTTATATGTGTAATGCTAGTGCATTAGACTGAGATTTAGCATTTCCATTCCTAAGTGAAAAAAATACTATTTTTATAAACTGAAGATAGAAAATGTCACATGAAATAATTTTAAATTAGAAACTTTGGGTGATCTCTTGCCATTTGAAAAATTTTTCATAACCCACATAATTTGGAGGATTTATTTCTAGTTTTTCTCATTTATTGCGGTTTTGGGCATGATTTTTATAATTTACACAAAAAAATGATTTTGTTCCTAGTGATATATATATATATATATATAGTATTAAA
>NW_024870659.1:123293-167730 GCF_013358625.1 Macadamia integrifolia
AAAAAAAAACTTTTTGGGGGCCAATTCAACCCCGATCCAATAAATTGGATTGTTGGAGAAGAATCAGCTGATTACTGACTGATCCGGCAATCCAGATCAAAATCTGGTCGGAATCAATCGTGACCAATCCCGTTCCTAATCCTAAGTTCTAGAATATTGATATATACTTTTAAACTTTGAATTAAAATGTAATAAGTGGATGAAACTTTTCCCATATCAACAAAGTTTTACTATTTCAAGGTATATCAACCAAACTGTAGCCGATTACAGCCCTCAAACGTATAGATTTCCCATCTAATGTATTGACTATGCATCTTAGAGGCATAGAATGTAAAAAAGAAAATCAGAAAAAAAAAAAATTTAAGAAAAAGGTATTTTTTCTTTGATAAGTAATGGGAAAAAAAAGATATTAGATTAGCTTTCTAAACCCCAATCATGTTAAACGTTCTTTATCATTACTCAACACAAAACAAAGAAAAGCTGGAAATTCCCAACTCTCTGCTGCCATGGTTAGTTATCCATAGAATAAGCCTGCCTCCTACCACCAAGTAATGCCAGAGCAAATGTCTTAACATCTATGAACACATCCTCTCAAGTTCTACCCCTTCCTAATATAAAGCCATCACAGGATCCCATCCCACCCCTCTATTCTCATATGACTTACTCATACAGTGACATTCCTCAATTGTTTTCCTAGCCAATTGAGTGCACTAAGGATATCCACGGCCAAATCTCCATTACCAACCAACAGCAAAAACATGCCTATCTGCCTCAATGGTGACCCAAAGAAAATAATTAAAGCTACCAAGTAACAATAGGCAACTTAAAAACTGGAAGACTTTCTTCAGGGCATCATGCTGTGTAAGAATCCTTGAGCTATCCAGAATACCCTGTCTAGGGCTTCATGAATCACCACAAGACACCTAGGAAGGCTAACACAATCAGTTGGACAGGTGCAAAACTCCATCCACATTGTAAAATTCCAAAAACTTTTAGCAATTGTGGGTTCCTAGTGAATAGGGCGTCACTACCAGTATCCAAATACCAAGACTTGGTTCAACACTGCTAAAGAAAGTCTACCTATAGTAGAACTTTTCAACCCTAACCTTCAGAGAATAGAACGAAGAAGATGGGACCTTCTCTAAGTCTCTCAACCCAATTTTTTATGAAGAGCACCAACCCTTAGTAAGCAATATTATCTATCTCAATTCTGATTCCTCAAAGCAACCAATTAAATATTTGTCTAGAAAAAATTCTCTTTTGTCGACTGACTTCTGAGAATAATACCCGTGAAGAGTCAAGAAAAGCCTAAAAGACTTATCCTCTTTGCTCACATCAAGCATTTTGGACATCCATGGATGAAAATCATCAAAGATGTAGAATGATATTCATTGAAAATAGTTAGAAAGTGTTGTAATACCTTATATTTCTTAAAAGAGGACGATAATCAAGTGCAAACACTCTGGGCAGAGGCAGAAACAAGGAAACTGGATAACCTGATTTACCAGTTTGATAAAGACCAGGTCAAACAAAGGTTTAACACACATGAACACCCCCCTCCCATGCACTCTGCAAAGCTGTCTAGGTTCCCTATTATTTATTTGCCACAAGGTTCAGTTAGCCAGAAAGGAAACATTGATCCTCCTATGTTCCATGACATGACAACAATTTATTAAATACAGACATTTAAAATTAGACACAAATGAAAATATAATCGCTCGAATATCCAATGTTTCAATGAATGGAACTTTTCTTCTCTGGCCAACAAACATGAGAACTATTATTCATCCAAAATAAATAAATTTGAGGACTACGAAACAGAAAGTTGACAACATCAAACATGAAAGTTGAAAAGAACTAAGAAAGAAGATTCTGGAATTCACAAACCTGTCCGACAGATGAAACACCCTTGTCAGTCCTACCACACCTTGAGTACTGTAACTCCTCTCTCTCACCAATCAAAAGCTTTGTTTGCTTGAGTGCCTTGAAAAATTCAGACTGCAGGAATAGTAATATCTTATAGAAACTAATAATATAAAGGTATTTGAATTTTCTTTTATGAGAATAAAATACAGTAAAATTCATCATCCAGAAGGGAACATGATCACATAGAGATTGTAATCAAACCCCAAGTTATTCCCATGTTTTGCGGAAATGACAACTTGCTTCTTTCATATAAAATGGTACATTCAATTGGAAACTTATAAACCTAAAAATTAAAAAAGAGATCAACTTGTAATTCCCAAATTCTAACAATTCTAGACGCAGAATTCCAGCAAGAAGAGAAGTTGGGCTGTTGTTTTGGGTTTGGTCTAGTTTATTGGGTCTAACTTAGGTTTTGTTTAAGTTAGGCTTAATTTGAGTGCCCAATAGGTTATATGGGCCATAGGCTTTGTTTTTTGGGGTTTACTATTGTAATGGGCCAATCCTATAAACACAATTATTAGGAACTTGAGTCCTATACTGGATTAAGTAGTTAGTTTTTCTTTTGGAGTTTATTGTTTGTTTTAGAAATTTTGGGGGAGATTTGCACGGAGGCTATTCTAAAAGTTCGAATGAATATTTGTGCGGGCCTCTTGTGATTGTGAGGAGAGAAGATTATCTAGAAGATTGCTGGAATATTACGTTTGCAAAGAGAAGAGAGAGAGAGATCTACGATTTGGGTAAAAGGAAGTCCCAATCTTAGATTGGGGCTGCCCTCCCTTGCGCAGACCTCTTCCTTTCTCACGATAGATTCCTAACAATGTTAAATTTACTACTACTTTAGTTTCTATGTTTTGTAATGGGTCATAGTTGTTAGTTAATAGCTACTTAGGTTGCATTTGGTATTGTTCCAGAAAAACGTTTCTGGAGTTTTTTCGTTCTGTGTTTCATTTTTTGGAACAAAAAGTGAAAAAAAAAGAGGTAGAAACAATAATTGACGGAACGAAAAAAGGCAGTTCCGTCATTCCAGTTTCGTTCAAAAAAAAAAAAAAACGATATTTTGACACAGAAACTGAAATTTCAGTTTTGACACAAAACGTCAAACGCAGCCTTAGTAGCTACTATTTTCTGTTTCTTTCCTGTTTGCGTTTTAGAAACTAGATCTTTCTAGAAAGTTGTTTTAATTTTTTCTAGAGTTGCTATTTTGTAAGCTACTTAGAAGCCAAGACTTGCAATTATTATAACACAAACTCTAATTTTATAAATACAAGCAATGGGAACACATGATGCCCAATGATTTTGCATGATAGAGAAACTTGGCTTTTGCCTCTTTGAGTCAATGATGATGTTGTTCCTTGGACTGTGGTGATGCAGCTCCAGCCCTATTGTGGTGGAGCAATAGATCGGGATTGGTAGTGATGCCCTTCTTGTAGGGCAACTGATCTCTAGCTGGCTTTACTGGTTCGAGATCGATTCTACATTAGTTCTTCAATATATGAAATTACCAAAATAAACCATTGATAAGAAAACCTAGCTATCACCAGAGTAAATGGTACCACATAACCAACACACGCACGCACACACACCCACCCACCTACCCACCCCTCCAAGATTTTTCTTCTGCCACATATTATATGTCAAAATAGAGTTGACACAAAATAAAAACAATAAGGACAACATGAGAAGGGCAAGGAGCAGAGTGCTCCTAGAAAAATCTTTCCCATTGTTAGTGAATCATGTAATCGAGGCACTATGACTCAGAGTCACAAGCACAGGATATATACCTGGATCAATTGAAAAAGCTATTATTCGCTAAATAGAATAAGAACTCTTTTTGCACCTGATGGATTAATAATCAGAAAATTCAACAAATGTGTTTTCACAAGGAACCCTGTAGTGTTCTCAAGAAAAGGTATAGAGAAACGGTGAAAATAGAAAAAAAAAAATGCTCTCCATATAGTTTCTGTCAAACAAACATGATAGATAACAAATGGCGGGTTGATGCAAAGGGGTATTGACTGGCTTGAGTCGCTTGACAAATATCAGCTTATCCGAAACCCTCCACTCCAAGGCATATCAGTGCAGCCATAGTCTGTCAATTCTTAGCCATATAGACACTGCTTTGCAAGCCCATGCATTGGAGAGAGTATTTAAATCCGTCCTCTTAATTCTTTCAAGTGTTTGAGTCATTAGGAGATATATTGTGGTTTCTCCTTAATAATAAGTGATCATTAAATGGTTGTCCTCTATTGCTAAGCCTCTTTTTGGTTGAGACTTGAGAGATTACGAGCAGTTCTATCACCTGAGGTCAGCTGAGCTACGAAACTCAGATTTTTTTCATTTCTTAATGGAAATAAATTTTTGCGATGGCTATTTAACTAGAACCACTCAATCAGATGATGGCAGGTGACCAAAGGAAACTTATCCTTAGCTTTGTTAGCACAAGAAGCAGGATGGAAAAGAATGTGGCAAGTATAATGTAACATGCAGAATGGACAAGAATGTAGCAAGAACAAAGTAACATGTGGAAATGACCAAGTTGCTGAATAGAGAAGCAAACATTTAGTAAGAAATATCATTCATGAAATAATTAAATCATATCCTAAATGTCAAAAATAACATGCATAGGAAGCCACAACTGAAGGATAGAGGCACTCTTCCTAAGGTAGTGGTTGCTTCCAAATTCAATGCATCCACTGTACCCATCAAGTTCAGAAACTAGAAATAAATTTCAAGCTTAGTGTACTATCGAACAGTAAAATCACTAGGAAATGAAAGAGAATTTTGCAACAATATAGGTTCCATGACTTTGGAATTTGGGTTACCCTCTTCATTGAGAATTTTCCTGCTTCATATACTCTATGATTAGTATGATCACAATGTTAGACAGAGAGAGGTGAAGAAAAGGACCTCGACAGTTGGATCCATTTGTCCCTCCAAAGAAAAACCATGAAACCTGTAAACGTCTCAAATTTTAATCCTACGTCAGAAATGACACACGCAGCAATGAAGTGCAAAAGCATGTAACACCAGATTGAAACAAATCCAATCAGTGCAATGAGAATATTTACATTGAAAACAAGTGCTGAGAAAATCATTTGGATAATAAGGCGTTAAGCTATAAGAAAGATAAAGGATTATTGATATGTTTGGCATTTATAACATTAAATTTGGGACCAACACTAAAATGTTCCAAATTAGTTTATACATTTTTTCAAGCATGATAAGCATCATTCTTCATGGGACAAAATAACAGCATTTAGTAAATTCCAATTTCAAAAACAGTTCAGACCGTCTTGTGCTTGGTCAAAGTTCAGAAAAAAAAAGGTTTGGACTACACACTTTATTTTTCACAAGACATGAAACTGGGAACTTATCCTGTACAAGACAAAGAACCTCCGGGTTCTTACTAAATTAGCAATTTTTCAAGCACTATCGTGAGAAACATCAATTCTAGATTTGAATTCAGTACTTCTTTTCTTAATATTCCCTCCCTTTTCTTTTAAACATGGTGAAGATGTGCTTATATTTGCTATTTATAAATTTTTGCACAGAAAGGGAAAGGCACTCCCCATTTTTCCCCCTTTTTCTCGATAAGGAAAGAAATATATAAAAGAAAAAAGGGGGGTGGGGGCTAATCCCTGGGACTGGGGAAAAATGATACGATATAGCAAGTGATAAGAACAACAAAAAGCTACACGACGACATGTCATCAACAATCATTTTTCATTGTACTTAAAATACTAAATTCCTGATGCAACCAAAATAGAGGTAATTGCATTTGAGTACAGTCCCTTATTTAATTACTTCACCTTCATTAAAATACTAAACACTTGATGCAACCAAAATAGAGGTAATTGCATTTGAATGTAGTCCTTTATTTAATTACTTCACCTGATGAAGGTGACTTTTGACTTCTCATCGAAGAGGCTGTTGTTCCACTCCTTCCAAAATGACTACAAGTTTGTAAAGGGTGGAAAATTCCTCAATATCAAACCCCTTTCCAAGATTCAATCCGATCATAGGAGTAAGCCACAACCACCCAAGCTTCATCATAAAGAGAAGACAAATGCCAACAGAAAAGGGACTGTTTTGCTAGTCAGAGCTTCAGGAAAATGGGTTGGATATTGGATAAACTACTGCACTTTGCAATCTCTTGGACGGTTTGGAAGGAGGTGAACACAGGAAAAACTCCAACTTCATTCTTTACATACCCCCATTCTCCACTGGGGGGGGGGGGGGGGAGTTAAAAGTAAAGGGAATCATAAGGAACCTTTAACAGGAGAAATATTTGTTGGTTCATGGATGTCATTCAAAATTTTTGTCTACATAGTTCACATGAAAATGAAATAAGTTGCACTTAACCAAATTTCAAAGGCAATGGAAGTGATAGGGACAGTAGATTAGTTAACATACCGATCAAGTCCCAACTATGCTACATTTAGAGCGTACCTTTGACCAAAGTACATAATCTTTAGAGCAACATATCTCCTAGCATGGTGACGCATGATCCCCGTGTCGCAACCTGCTTTCAAAAGTAATTAAATTCTTAACTTCTTCTAGTGATAATCATATTTAACATTTTCATCCATGTCTACCAGGACATGGCAGCCTATCTACGGATATACCAGAGAAAATCCGACTTCAAGAAATTCTGTTCTTTGCCAAAATAAAAGCAGTCATGAATGTGTAGATGTATCAAAATAATCCATAGGCATGGAATTAGTACTTTTGAGGCCCCAATACCCCCAACGTGTAGATAAATCTCAAAGGATAATATTTGTGGAGCATTATTTGCAATTCAGGTCAATGTTATTGAAAAGTGAAGAGCCTCCCTGTTTGAGTCAAGTTGTCACCAACCTACTCTGAACAGTTTTTAATCCAAGACATGGAAAGAAATTAAGATTGTGTTTGGTAGCCAAGAGAAGAAAATAAAAAAGTACACTTTTTGTACTTTTTTCCTTGGGTTCGGAATTTTTCTTTGTACTTGGTATGTCTTCACCGAAGAGAAGATTCTCCCTTTTTAAATTCAAAATTCCTCTTGGGAATTGTGAAATTTTTTTTTGCTCCCCCAAAATTTTCTTGCAAAAAACACAAGAAAACATGAGAAAATATGAAAAGATAATGAGACAAAAAATGAATGATTACACAATGATTTCCTATGTGTCCATCTCTCTCTTAAAATTCAAATTTTTTTGAATTTTTTTCTTTTCTTTTCTTTTCTTTTCTTCTCTTGGTAACCAAACATACATATTCTTTTAATTTTCTCACCATTTCTTCTCTTTTCTTTTCTAGATTCTTTTTTCTTTTCTTTTCTTCTCTTGGCTACCAAACATAGCCTAAGGATAAGAGAGCATAGTTATTGTTATAGAAAACACCAACAAATACGAAAGTAAACCAAGACAGATCTGCACAACACACAGAGATTTAATGAGGTTCACACACCGATGTGGTGTGCTACGTCCTCGGGTGAACAAGATGATATTTCACTATGTAAAAGAGAGATTACACACAAGCAGCAGCGGAAAAACTCGTCCTGAAACCCTAGCTTGAAAAAAACCCCCAAATTACAATGACTTGCTTAACAAAACGATAGTACATTATATACTCCTCCAAGTTCCTGGGCTCCAAGCTTGGGCCTATCGGCCCAATCCCTCTGCTTCCATCATAGATCTCAGAAAACTTTCCATTTGGGTTGCCACCAAAATATGTCGGAGCGGGTCATTCTTCAAAACGGGTCAAAAATTCAAGACAAACTTAACAGTTATCAAGGTAACGCCTAGGTGATAAGTCAGTTCAGCCTGGTCTGGCGCCTAGGCAACACCTTGATGCCTCGTTGGTGTCGCCTTGCTTTTTGACTATCGCCCTTGTAGCTTTCTCACCTTGATAACTATGTAAGAGAGAAAGATAAAGAATTGTTTTCTCATTGATTCTTTCTATATGAGCCAGGACATGATAATTCGTTAAAAAAACTCTCTTTCTACTCACTCTTCTTTTTTTAATTTACCTTTTATATAAGAAGTGGGGTTTTTTCCCCTGTTTGTCAAATAATGCATCAAAATAATTGTTAATGGACAACAGCAACAAGAAATATAAAAGATCCTAAGAAAATTTGGATAAATAAATCGATATTCCTGTCTTCAATTTCTATATCGTTATTCATTGGAAGTTGTATTTTTAATTTAAAATTTGAGATCATCAACTAACCTATTGTTTCCTCTTTTGATTTCTTCTTCTTATTCACATCAACAGTTTTGGTTCCCCCCTTCCCTCTTGTATATATGCCTTCTTCTCTGCAATGTTCTTGGGGTAAAACTACTCCAACTATACCAACACCAGCAGTCGATTGCGCTATGTCCTCAACTGAAATGTCAGATGATACAGCAGAAAGTTCAGGAGACTCCTGTATCTGCACGGCCAGAAACCTAATGAATTTCAACATCTAAACTTCAACAAAAGCAAAAAACAAGCTGTACTTTTGGGGATCAGTTTATAAACAGACTGATGAATTTTCAATCTTCAGGATAAAAACTAGCTGGAACATCATAATTTTTTCTTTTATTAGAGCTACACTTAATTTTGTGAATTTTGTATAACAAATGAAAACCTAACAAGTAACAAGTTCCACCAATCAACCCTAAGGAGTGATTGAATAATAGCCATTAATCATAGAATATATCTATTTCATCCCTATTGCCTGAACTCATATTGTAAGCATCTGAGAACTATGTTAAAAAGACAATAATGATAGAAAATACTAAAGCTCCATGGGCGAACCTTCTGGCACCGACAATTTGAAAGCTGAGATAATCTTGCGTTTTCGAGCTCCAATTCCTGAGTTTTAAAGTACATTTGAAGAGAAAAAATAATAATACAAGTGCGCTGAAACAAAAATAAAATACCGCAATAGATAAACAGAAGAACAATCGCTAAGACGTGCGTGAGAAGTGGATGGAAGTAAGGACTATACCTTGACTCTGCTTCGTAGAGATTTAAGTTGAGATTGCAACTCAATCATGAGGTCTTCCCCTTCCAATCTTTCAATCTGAGGATCGAAGACTTCACTGTGTAGAACACCTTCCCTTCCCGCCATTATTGCTGCTGTCGTTGCTACTGGAAGTCTGAGAGAGTAAAAGTGTAGCAGGCGTCCAGCACGGGGCCAGAGTGGAGCAGGCTGAGCAGCCGCGTTCGAAATTTTACTTCTTGTGAGTTGTGGGCTCCGTTTGGATGTAAGAGAAGTTAATTATGACTAGGGCCCGTTAGGTTTTACTTGAGGGTGATTTAAAAAAAATCAAATGATTTGAGAATAAAAAAGGCTGGGTATGCCGTCCGTATAACTAGATTGTGTCCATCTCTCTCCTCTTTCCTTTATAAAAGTTTCTTATGTCTCTCTCATCCCAACTCTCCCATTGGTTGAGCCTCTACCTCCATGAAAGTTGATGACATATCTAACCTCCCATTTGAGAATTATGATTATAGGTCAGTGGATATTAAAGCTCTTTGAAGTTTGTAAGTTAAAAGGAGGTGCCTAAAATGATGACAAGCGAAAATATGTAGGCACCGTTTGACAACGTTTTTACCATTTCTATGCTTAGAAACAACAGAAACATAAATTCACGTTTTTGTTCCCATAACCTCTCACCGTTTGAAACGTTTTTCGCCCTAAAATCATATGAAAATTCTACCACGATTTCTATCATACTAGAGCCATAATCCACGCATACATAATGGAAAAAATCTAAAAAGGGTTAAAATCCCCTTACTATTCTTGAAGCAAACAATCGATTTCACAGCATATTTGTAGCTGATCGTACACAGAGAATTGGAGTTGTAAACCGCTAGGCCACTACGATCGGGAAATTTTGCAAATTAGAAGAAACAATGAGTTTACAACCTTAAAAACTTTTTTGCATAGATGATTTTTAGGATTTCAAACAAAATTTGGGAGAAGAATCTCCTACCTTGTAGGGTAATGGAGAGAAGCACAAGATTAGGGGAACTGAAGGCACATTCGCTTGATCTATACTACCTGAAGTCGAATGAAGCTTGTGGAAGGTAATCTGAGGTAGAAGATTGAGCGATTAAGCCTCTTTTGTAGCATTACCGTAGGTCTCTCCTTCTCTATCACTTGTCATACCATTTCTTGCTCCATGAACAAATCTCTGTAATTGATAGGACAAGAGATGAGGTTCACGAGAGATATAGCTGGTCGCCATGAGGCTTAGCTAGGAGGGACTCGTTGGAGGTTGCAGACGAGCAGAGGAGTACTTTTCTCGCAGAGTAATCGTTGAAGGGTGCTTTCTCGAGTCTCACTGTGGAAATAAGAGAGTTTTTATCAGGCTTGGGGTTATTTTTTGGTCCATTAGTCGTTTCCAGAAACGGCAAAATGACTCCATAAATATGGTTGTTTCTTCCACCATAAATAGGAAGAAATTTCAATTTCAATTTCTAAAAATAGGTGAAACGAAATGGTTTTACCAAATACTTTTTACTCCGTTTCTAAGAATAGAAAAACACAGAAACACATTTCTGGAAACGTTATCAAACATTACCATAGTGTCCATAGATGGCAGCCCAAAAGGGGTGAGGCAAGGGTAGCATATCAATTCCATTCTTAAGAGGGTACGGCCACTGGGACCGAGAATAGCAACCACCACCTCGCCAAGAGGTGGCTTGGCCTGGAAAGATAATATCGAAGAATATTGATGTAATGGTTTCAAGTTTTTTCTTTCTTTTTTTTTGGCAAAAATATGATAATTTCAGTGTATCAAAAATTCAGAATCAAGATTTGAAAACCCAAGTATCATTGCACCTCATTCACAGACACCTACAGTCCTCCACATCACAGCATTAATTGTTCTTTAAGTTTTAGGGAATTGAATTCATCTAACACCTCAAGGGTACCTCAAGAATAAAAACACTTTATTTTTATAGAATTGCGGTGTCTCATCCAAAGAGACACTTCAAAAATTAGCGTATGCCGTTTTGAAGTGGCGAGCACACGGTATTCTTTAGTAAAAGGCGAAAGAATAGTTCGCTCTGTGCTCACCACACAGCTGCGTGATTTTTCATGGTCCCAATCACCTGAGTTTATAGAGTTCTCCACCTTTGCATTCTCCGTTTCAAACCGATGTGGGACTTAAATTCCTAAAGGCCCAATTCCACAACACCTAGACGACAGAGCTAGAGGAGCATGGCACAGTATATCTTTTAATAAATGGGTTGGGCTGCGAAATTTTTGACAAGTGAGGATCCCGCCATCTTTACTGAATTTCAGGTTGGACTTGGGGATGGGCTAAGTGTTGATTGGACCCAGAATATGTTTGAAAATATGCCCCAAGCATGGGTCCACTCATTGATTTTTTGTATGATCAAAGGGTTGAGTCAATGTCGTGTTCATATCAATTACTTGTACAAGGTTTTTATTGGTAGAACTGCCCGATTTACGACATCACTGGTTTTTAATAATACATAAGATCCATATCGGTCGGCCAAGGGTAAGTTGACATCTTTCTCACAAAGATATTGTATAGTAGAGGAGAAAGATAGGAACGGGACAGGGAGTGATGGAGGGGTGAAGGAGTTGCAGATGGTGGGGATGGGGGCGAGATAGGAGTGAATAGTTGGGGTGGAAAAGATGAATAAAAGTTGGAGATGAACAATATGATAGGTTTACTGGTTCATGGTAATAAGAAGGGCCTGTTTGATTTTGTTTTCAGAAATGTGTTTTTTCATTTTTCTATGCTTAGAAATAGAAAAACAACTCAAAAACCATTTGATTTTTCTAATTCGTTTCACTTGTTTTTCGAAATAAAAATAGAAATTTATGTCTATTTATGTGTCTAGAAACAGGAATGGAGAAACAAGTCAGACCTATTTTTCTGTTTCTAGAAACAAGTGGGAAGGACAAAAATTGTGAAAAACCTAATACTTCACTCTACCTACCCCAACCCAGCCATTGTTGAAACTTCTCGCTATCCAAAAGTGGCGATTCCAACGTGGTTGTGCGAAGCTCATAGCTCTAGACTGTCTTCATCCTTTTGAAACTCATCTCCACGAAGCAGACTTGCAACTCCAATATCTTGCCTTCACCCTTGAGCTACATACTTGCAATGTCGTGCCTTCTCGTGTCTTGAATCAGACCACACTTTTGAAAACGTTTTGAAAAACAGAAATATCAAACGCTCTTTTACAATTCAAAAAATTGTTTCCCATTTCTATAGTTTCTAGAAATAGAAACAACATAAACAAAATCAAATGGGCCCTAAATTGTAACTTACCCTTTGACTCGAGCCAAAATTGTCAATCCATGCCGTTATAAATCGAAATCAAATCAAAATCTACCATGACCAATCTATTTTCCAATTCTTTGTTTTTAAACCTTGTTCATACAAACTTTCCATAATCAAATCCTCTTCATTCTCTCTTTTTTTTTTTAATAGATAGGGAGGAGATGTAGATAACAGCTAGGAGGCTCGAACTCAAGACCTCCTGATGAGCATGAACTTCTTGTGCACCACAGCTCACCAGCTGTGCTAAGCAGTCATTGTTTATTCATTCTCTTTTTCTTAAGACCGGCACCACAAAGGGCAATGAGCTCATCAGCCACACTTTCCACTTTTCGGATTAAGACAGTGGTTGAGATTAGGAGCTAAGTCCAAATTGAATTAACTGTATATTCAGGCAGACCAACACGAGTTTGTGTCTTAGCCTTTGCTTGATAAAGTCATAGTGGGGACTACTGACGGAGTTGACTCCACTCCTTCACTCCTTCACTGGACCGCAGTCTCTAGCGTGCAAATGAAAACTATGTACTTTGGAGAAACGTTGTGAATTGTAACTATGGTGTGACGCTTCGTAGGAGAAAATTTGAATGAATGATTATAGTGTGACTTTTTGTTGAAGGGAAATTCTTGCAAGTTGGATTGTTCTTGTGATTTGGGTAACTATAATGTGACCTTTCGTGGGATTAATTGCTCATTTGTGCCACGGAGGGTGATATGGCAATTCCAATCACTTCTAGAAGAATGATCTAGATTGATTTAAGTGTAAAGGTTCAAACACAAATTCAATTACATATATGCCATCTCTTATTTGACATTGCTATACTTTTTAAGGAGCAAGTACATGAATAAAAATGCACCCTCCTATAGTCTTGGATTTTCAAAGCTATACACCATCTAATTTGGACACAATAAAAGATCACATCACACCAACGAAGTTTGATCTTTTATAGGTAACCCCACAATGGCATTCTTTCAACTTTCAATCCAATACTCTTCTTTTAAATCAAAGGACAGCAGTCAAATGTTTCGTCTCTTTTTTTTTTCCAAATATGTGTCTAAATTATGGAAATTTTGTGGGACAAGAGGTTTACTCCAGCAGAGTCCCATTATTTTCTTTATAGAAGTGGCAACATACCAGTGGCCTGTGCGGTATCCATATTTTCCATTTCATTCTTTTTTTTCCCCTTAATAGGTAAAAGAACAAAATTAACTAGAACTCGAGTTTCTCTGTACTATATTGTGGGTATAGAGATTCCCACGCTTTGTCGTAAAGGATGACTTTGCTAGTAAAGGGATAGTTATGATTTTTTTATTTATTTTTCTTATAGATTTTCTTATAGATTTCAATAAAGATAAGAGCTCAAACTTAACCCAAGGTGGGGTGAGGAGGAGAAGAAGATCAAACAAGAAGCATCAAAAGAAGAAAGAAACAGGGATGGTTTCATTCCCTGTGCGGTGAGTGACGACTGAAAGTAAGGATTCAACAATTGAGAAAGCTTCGACATGCACCTTAATCATTGAATCCTCATAATCACTCACTATCTCACAGAAAACGATTTATATGTAACAAAGACTCTGTACTTATCATGCAAAGCAGCAAATTGCAATAGTGACATGAGACGTACTCCATCATCACCTCTTGGAACTTTTTATTGATAGATAATATCATTTATTGAAAAGAAAGGGACAAAGTACAATAAACCCAACCAAAGGGCCTACATGCAGGAAATTACATAAAAGGAAACACAGTCCATCACCATTTCGTGGCAGTCTTATTACATCAAGGCTAGCTAACAGGAAAAAGGAAACACATACTCCCTCTCTCATATGATCAAATAGGCACACCTTTGGGAACAATCTTATCTTTGAGCCACATGTATGTAGTTAGCTGAACATAATATGCCGATGCCATGAAACCGATAAGAAAACGTAGAAGGAACACAAAAGCACTCACAGGCTTCTTCACATCCTCTACCTTTGGACCAAGCTCTAGAGGAGAATCTCCTGGCATTGATTTCACTCCTGTTACAGAGCATCCAATGATCAGCCCATGTCGACGGACCCCTCTGAACCATTTTGGACCAACTCTTTTGAGCTGAATATCTTCGAATCCAGCTTTTTTGAACCATTCGATATACTCTTCCTCCTTTGGGAAGAGCATCCACATATCTGCAAAGAAACGAGACAACCAATAGGTTGGATACACAGGGCCAATGATACAAACCTTACCACCAGGTTTCAAGACCCTATAAGCTTCATTGATGCCACGTTGTGGGTCAGGCCAGTATTCGATGCTTCCTGCAGACACATATCTATCAGCATAATCTGTAGGGAAGGGAAGATCTTCAGCATCACCTTCAATGATGGTGCAGTGGTTCAATGGTTCCTTCTGCTTTGCCTTGGCAAGCTGATGAGGGGATTGGTCAAGAATAGTAACATTCTTGGCGTCTACATGTTTAACAACGCCACAAGTAGTGAACCCTGTTCCACCTCCAACGTCTACCACTATCAAGTTCCGGTCATGAAGGTCCAAGGGCTCTAGGGCTTCCTCCCTCATTTCTTCGGTATAGTGTGGAGGGTTTCCAAGAGTGTCATAGAATATGGAGATGAACCTATAGAACCAAAATGCCTCTTTCTTGTGTTGAATAAGCCTCCGAGAAGCCATCAGGAGGTGATGGAAGAAGGAAGGAAACCTAAAAACAATGGGATATATGAGATGAGGATACAGAAACCCACTATCCCTTTATATAGTAGTACACATGCACATATGCATTGGCTCTTCTAGAAGTCACGCCAGCAGATGATTTTCAAAATTTGAAATTTCGTCAAACTTTTTGGTCTGGTCCAGCAGATGATTTTCAAAATTTACAACAATAAAGATCCTCCTATGAGGCCGGCTGTGGAGAAGGCTTCATTGTCTCTTTACCTAGAGATAAGGGAGGGCAAAATGATTGATTTGTCCCTCATAAAGGTGAAAAATTTTGCCACTTTTGATGGATCAGGACCACATTATCTTTTATAGAACCTTCTCCTTATTCTTATTATTATTATTATTATTATTATTATTATTATTAGGGTGATTTACATCAACCTCCCCTGTCGTTTTTTCAAATTACATAATCCCCCCTAAAAATCGAAAAATTACATTTAAATCTATACAAACTAACACAGTGAGAGGGGTGTTAGTTTTTTAACTTAAAAGGACGAATTGACCCTTTTTCTTCCTCTCCTCTATTTGCCCTGAACTTACCCCTCTCTCTCTCCTTTCCATTTTGCCAGAACTCACCTCTCTCTTCTTCTTCTTCTCTGATTTCGGTCTTTTCCTTGATTTCTAAATTGATTCTCTGTTTCTTTCTTCCAAATTGATCGTTTCCAACTTAAGAGGAAGAAGATGGGTGATTCTCTCTTTCCAAATTAAACTCACCCCTTTTCTTCCTCTTCTCCCAATTTCTTCATCGCTTTATTGCCCTAAACCACCATCTTCTCCCTTCCTCATCTGAATAACAAAAAAAATCAAGAGATTTAGATTTACATACATATGGAAGAAAAGCTCAAATTATAAATCGGATCACACCCAAACAAATCCCCCAACAATTTGTAAAACATTATATAACAACCAAATAGATAATATTTAACAATGAAAACCAACAAATGATGAAGGAAATGGTCAAAAGACTCAAAGTCTCAACCCCATTCTCAGTCTCGGACTAGATCTGTGAAGCGAAGGAGAAAAAAACCGAGATCTGAAGAGAGAGAGAGAGAGAGAGAGAGAGAGAGAGAGAGAGAGAGAGAGAGAGAGAGAGAGAGAGAGAGAGAGAGAGAGAGAGAGAGGGGGGGAAAGGTCTTCTATCTACGTCACGAGATCCATCCTCTATCCCTCTGAGAAAGAGAGATTAGAAGAGCAATCCGAAGGTGAGGGCCGAAGTGAATACCATGGGAACAAAGACGAGCCAGTGTCGGACCTTTAGTTGTTGCTATAGCTGCTGCTTTAGCTGGTGCTAGAGCTTAGTTCATAGATTAGACAGCATCAGAAGAGGGAGCCAGAGCTTCACCTGCTGCTACATTCTGGACCACTGAGATGGCCAAGACCATGAGGATCACAACGCCGAAGAGTGTCATCTTCAATGCCTCCATTTACAGTAAAATGCCAGGAATACAAACCCATTTACCGTCGAACGAAACCCTGGAAATAAAGGAGAAGAAGAAGAAATAGAGGAGATCGGGAAGAAGAAGGGTGAATTCATCTTTTCAAGTTCAAAAACTAACACCTCCCTCATGGTGTTAGTTTGGGTGGATTTAAATGTAATTTTATGATTTTCAAGGGGGATTATATAATTTGGGCAAACGACAGGAGAGGTTGATGTAAATCACCCTTATTATTATTATTATTTTGATAAAGAACAAAACCAGTTCTGTCTAATTTGGGCAAACACAACATCAAATAAGTAAATTTTATTTTATTATGTTCTTTATTTTATGGAATTTAAACTCGCAATCACTTTTAGAGAGAAAGATTGGGTAGTTATCCATGTAATAATATAGGATGTGACGTTCTACGAAATCACAAGACATATGAACCATCTATTTTACATTTTTTTATAATCTAAACCATTTGTTCCTACTGTGACGTGAGAGAGTGCATGATAATGTTTAGAATGCTTATACACATGCATGTGTGTGTGTGTGTGTGTGTGTATATATATACACACACATGCGTGGCAATACAAGTTAAGGAATTTTACCTCTTGATGAGCATGAAATTTTTGCGCACTACATCTCACTAGCTGAGCTAAGCAGATGTTTTTAGTTAACGAATTTGATAGTATTAGATTCTAAAACTTTACCTTTTCTATCTAATGGTGGTAATGGATACATTATCTGTCCACATGGTAGAAAAGAATAAGCATTGTGATATTCGAAAATGACAAAGCCTTATGACAATAATAAACACTCTTTTTCGGATAGTTCTTACCAAGGGCCCATCGGCTAACTAGGATGACAGCCTTTGCAAGGAGTCCCAACTCAAGGAAAGGTGGCCAACAGGCCGGGGAAAGGGGGGGGTTCAAACATCAAACATGCCATACGGAAGGTTGCTTCGACAAGAAGTTCCTAACCAACTATGCTAGGCAGTTGTTGGAGCACCTGATAAGGTGTACCCTAGTTAGCAACTTCGAAGGTCCAAGGGCATACATGGTAGAGCGTAGACCTTGTAGACTTATCAAAATGAATAACTATGTCCAATACCCAAGGTAGTGGAAAATCCTTTCCCCTTCAGTCCTTTGAAGATCATCTAAATTCTCTCTAATCATTGGAATGCCCAGTGTAGCATCCGGCGGCTGGATGTTTGTGTCAAATCCGTATCCAACGGCTGAGTGTGCGTGTCAAATCCTCCTAGCCATCGATAGGGCTTGAAGATCGATTGTAACCAAGTCACTGAATTCAAAAGGATTTGGATCGCAAGTCATCTCCATGTTCCATGGCTTCTATGAATGAGCAATAGTTTTCCACTCCTCGCAATGATTTGGAAAGAGTAACTAGAATTCAAAATGGGTGGCTTAATCAATCCTCTAATTGGAAATGTTTAGAGAGCCTATCCCATCATGACAATGAAAAGTCAGGGTGGTTCTTTCATACCCTTCATTGGTTTCAGTATCAATTATGACCGATACGAAGAACTAAAGTGTACTATAAAAAGATCCTCTTCAACACTATCGAGCCTCTAATGGTTCATTTAAGTTGCAAGTGTTGAAATACGTGTTCAAGTCCTCCCAACCCTTGAATGTACGTTGAAGGATCATTGAAGGGTGCAGTCATTGTAGAGCAGCCACATCACCTAGCAGCTAGCACTTCATGCACATTCAGAGGTTGAGAGGTGAATATTGAAACCACACATTCACACACTATGTATCCTAAAAGGCATTTCATCAAACAGCTCAAGAACAACAACAAAACCCTTTACAACTATAGAATTATAGGGTCTCATCAAAATAGATCCTTCCAAAATTGGCTTATGCCATTTTTAGCTGACGAGCTCACAATATAGTACTCTCTCACCTTTTCATACTCCATTCCAAACGGATGTGGGAGTAAATGCCACACATCCCACACCACTTCAAAACTAAAGAGCTAGAGGAGTACTGTGGCGGCCAATATATATTTTTAACAGGTTGGGATGGGAATTTGCCAAGTAAGGATCATGGTTATAAAAATTGGATTGGATTGGTCAGAATCGCCAGAATTGAATATGAGAGCAGTGGAAGGAGGAGGGTTTTTAAGTGTTGGTTTTTAACCTCTGAAAGCAGAGGAAAAAGTAGCGACACCTAAGTCTAAATTGCTGAGCTCTATGGATGCATGAACGATTTGGTAGATGACACCGAAGTCTTGCTGAGCTCTATGGATGAATGTATTCAAACATCTATGATAAATTTGAAAGTTTCACTCTTTTTTTTTTTTATGAGAATTCAACCCACCTTCCTCGCCGCAGAATACCACTGCCCCTCTCCTTCTTCGCTGCAAAATTGATAATATCACTGCCCCACCGCTCACTGTACTTTCTCCCCACCATCAGCCTTTGCTACAACGCCATGGCCCAACCCCCTTCTCCCTCGTATGGCAAGGATAGGAGGTTTTGGAGTAATTACCGTGGGTTAAAATGAGAATCCATCCAATGGTTAGAAGAATAATAGAAAAATGGGGGAAAAAGAGATGTAAAAGTCCAAAAGCAGGAGAGTGCCAACGAAAAAATAAGAGGCAAGTGAGTTTGAGTAAATATAGTAAGTGTAGGAGAGCGATGGTAAATACCTTAAGAAGATATCTTTTTTTTTTTTTTTTGCAATATTTGGTAACCAATAAAAAAGAGAAAAAAAAAAAAAAAAACAAAAAGACATAATAAGAAAAAAGTCATGACTACATCATTACACAATGATTTTTTATGTGTCTATCTCTCCTCAAATTCTTTTTTTTTTTTTTTTTTGAAAATTTTCTTTTCTTAGCTTCCAAACATTAATCGATAGTTTCCCAAAAAGCTCTACTAAATCAGTTATAACTAAAACTAGCTGCAATGCCAATTTGGGTCTTCCAATCATAATCTTCTATTACTTTCTTCATGAACTCCTTCCTTGATTTGAGCTTTACAATTCCCTGTTCTCTCTCTTCCATCCCCCAATTTCCCCTGTATAGCATTAACAAGTATCACAAGAATATGCTCATATCCACTCTCAATTTGTATATTTCAAAACCCTAATTTTGAACTTAATTTCAATCCAGAATTAAATATTAAAAAATATGAAAAAAATAAAAGAGGGTTTTAGTTTTAAACCTTGTCCATACAGACTTCCCATAGTCAAGTCTTTTTCGTATGCTTTTCCTCCATAATGTTCCTTAACATGGTTTCAAGTATCAATCTAGGATCGGCCGTATTCGATTGGTATCGGCTGAGATTGAGCCCCGATCTGATATCGATCCTGATGGCTATCTAGATAGTTTCAGGGCTAAAATAAGAAAAAAATAATATATTTTATAAAAATCAGGGATAAAATAGATCGATACTCACAAATCCCATCCAATCCGGATTCGACAGAGACCCTAATTCCTTGGTCCTTAAGACCGGCACCACAAAGGGCAAGGAGCTCATCAGCCACACCCTTTCCTTTCCTTCTAATCATCACAAATTTGACCATTAAGATAGAAACCAATATCAATTTTTGTGATTAAGACTGTACTTGTGATTTGGAGTTGGGTCCAAATCAAATTAATTGTCCATAGAGTCAGGCCGACACAAGTTTGCGTCTTACCCTGTGATTAGTAAAGTCAGAGGAGACTAGTGACCGAGTTGACGGAAAGACCTTGGGAATTGGGTTACTACGGTGCAATCTTTTGTGATATTTGTAGTTTATTTGTGCCACTTGGGAGGATCATGCGACAATTTCAATGACTCCAACATTAGAGGAATGTCGAATTCAATTATATTTCATATCTCTGATCTAGTATTGGTATTGTTCCTTGGTTTTTTTAGGTGTATAAAATGCACCCTTTTATAGTTTTGGATTTTCAAAGCTTTAAGTTTCGGTTCAAGCAGATAATATAACCATTGACTAGGTTGAAATTTTTACCATGATTCGATGGGCGAAGGGTAACGATCAAGAACTTTGGCGTCTATGCTTTATCGTGATAGCCAAAGAAGGAATCAGAGTAACAAACTGAAGAAGCATAAATTTATCTGATGAGAGGATCTAAGGATCGTTCCATATTGATATGGACTTACCATCCCCAACTCTCCAAACAAATTATGGACCTAAGAACTGGCAGAGTTTAAACAATACCATTCCAAATTGTTACAAGGTGGTACCCGTATAAGACGACTGTATAGATGAAAGTATTTTTGTAATGCAGTAGAAGAATCTTTGACACAGAGACGTTTAAGCAAGCGAACCAAGGTGGGTTGAGTTGTATCAGAAGACACTCTCCTAAAGGTCTAAAACGCAATTTATATCAGTACAAATGGGGATCCCTACGTTTTACCTCCAAGATAAAGCAACCCTGTGATCTCTGTCTATTTGTATACAGACAGAGAACAAAGAAGGAAAAATGCCAAAAACGTATATCCTATTCTATACAGAATACTCAGTATATAGATTCATATGGGTGCTACCTGTACACTTTACAAAGGCACCTGTCCATGTATAGACACCTCTCTGCATACATACAAACCTATCTATGTATGAACACTTCTATGTACGTATAGGTTGGTGTCTACGTACCCTATATGTATTTGAATTTAAAATTCAAAATCGGTGTGTGGTGTACCCATAACCACACCCGCACCCGACCTCGGCTAGGCTTGTCTCGGCTCGGTGCGCTAGATTCAAAAGCACCCCAGGAACCCCCACACACACATGACATGAGAGAGTGCCTCTCCAAAGGGCTTGCACCCTTAAATAACAAACCTATATATACTCACACTTTCACTCCTCTGCTTCTAATGTGGGACTAAACAACTTGTCCTAAAAGACAAGCCTTTGGCTTTGCTTTTGTGTTTTTTTGAATTTTCATTCAAAAAACTTTCCTTCAACACTTTTGAGCTCAAGACTCAAAAGTTAAAGTAAAAGTATAAAGTAAAACAAGGGGACATGTCACAATTTCGAAACTTTATAATATAAAATAAATAGTTATATTAATACAATAATGCCCCATGAGTTTCGAAATTCCGATAAAGAACATGTATGAGCTTAGTGAGCATATTAGACATAGTAGAACACGTCGTTATAGGTGTTTTTAGGACTTGAACCTGCACTAGGTCTGATGAACTACGCTACAAAGTACGGGTGAAGTCAGATTTCTTGAACCTTTCCTCATAGTTGTAGCCGACTAGCTTACTAGCCATATCCTACCGATCGACCTTATCTTCGATCACTTTATGAAATGAACATTTTTCCTTTTAATAAGAGCTGGCCTTGTCCCTTATCCTGGTCTTATAGATATTTAGAAAATTTACCTTTAAAACTCTCATCGGAAGGTGGCCTCACCCCCTACATCCACTTAGGTCAACCCATAGTGTGCGCCACAGTTTACACACCCCCACATTTGTGAGCTATGGCTAATTAAGAGTTTAACTCATCCTCTTTTCTTTATGGTGGTATTACTTTACTATCTAACCAGAATGAACGATTATATAGTAGTACAAAACAAATCATCCGGTGGCTTCGTTTTTACCCTTTGAACCTAATTCAGGAAAATCCTCTTCACATAGGTTGGGTGTCCATCACATAACTTATGTCACATGGCTTAAACTTATTCCTTTAGATAAATCATGTATAATCTTTGTAGGCAAGGGCTTTGTGAATATATCTGCTAGATTGCTTTCTGACTTCACAAAGTCGATAGTTATTGTACCTTCACTTATATACTGCTACAAGATTATGTCTTAGACGGATATGTTTTCTTTTTCCATTGTAAATTTTGCTTTTTACCTTTGCAATAGCTGCCTGATTGTCACAATGTAATGATATTGATGTAATAGGCTTTGGCCGCAACCATAAGATTCATAAGCCATTTCGCTTCCGTTCCAGCCTTCTCTAAGGCTATGAACTCTGCTTCCATGGTGGATCATGTTCCACAAGAATGTTTAACTGATTTTCATGAAATAGCTCCACCCCCTAGTGTGTAAACATACCCACTAGTTGCCAATGATTTGTTTGTGTCCAAAATCCAATTGACGTCACAATAGCCTTCTAAGACACTTGGGTTTCCACTATAATGCAAACCATAATCTATAGTACCCTTTAAGTATCTTAGTAATCTATTCAATGCATGCCAATGCTCTTTGCTAGGATTGTGAGTGTGTTAACTCAGCTTTCCAAATGCTAAAACAATGTCAGGCTTGGTTGAGTTCATCAAATATGAAACTGAACCAATAATTTGGGAATATCTCTTTTGAAAAATTTGTTCTCCTAAATGTTTCTTTAAATGACAACCAATATCTAAAGGTATTTTAAGACTTTGACAATCAAAGTATCCATGCTTTTTAAGCATAGCTTCAACATAGTGAGCCTGAGATAAGATGATCTTATTCTCTATCCTGATTATCTTTATTTCAAGAATTACATTAGCTTCTCCCATATCCTTTGTATCAAAATTAGACATTAGGAGATTTTTAGTTTGTTTCATTATGTCTAAACTTGTTCCCACTATGAGCATATCATCTACATAAAGAACAATAAATACACCTTTACCACGATTAAATTTACTATACAAGAACCCCAAGAGGTTAGCACAGTTGGCTTGGAGGGGACACGATACTCCGCCTCAGGAAGTGAGGTCTCGTGATCAAATCTTCTCCACTGCACCTAACTTCTTGGGGCCACCGCACGGGATTTTCCATCTCAGACTGACCCAATCCTGTGTAAGCAGTATCACAGTAACCCCAGGGATTAGTCGGGTCAAAGATCCGGGCACCTTGGGTAAAAAAAAAAATTTGCTATACAAACATCTTTTTGCATCATTCACGAGAAATCCATTTAATAGCAAAATTGTATCAAGTTTCTCATGCCATTGCTTAGGTGCTTGTTTCAGCCCATACAGAGATTTCATAAGTTTACATACCTTGTGTTCCAGTCCTTGTACAACACAACCTTCTGGTTGTTTTATATATATTTTCTCATCTAGATCCCCATTTAAGAATGTAGTTTTAACATCCAATTGATGTATTATTAATTTATATATTGATGTTACAATCATCATAACTCGTATAGTAATAATTCTTGCTACAGGAGCAAAAGTGTTAAAGTAATCAATGTTTTGCTTTTGTCTAAAGCCTTTGACCACAAGTCTTGCTTTAAACTTGTCCAATAATCCATATGGTTTTAATTTCTTTTGAAAAATCTACTTTGTATCTAAAATTTTAGACCCTTGTGGCAAGTCAACTAATTCCCAAGTATGGTTAAATACAATGAAATCTAACTCACTTTTAATTGCTTCTTTCCAAAAGACAGTATCAATGGAGGTTACAACCTCTTTATATGTTAGCGGATCTTTATCTACTAACTAGGTAAGCCATTCATCTCCTGTATCTGTTGACTTTTTCTGTCTTTTACCTCTTCCAAGTTGACTTTCGTCAATTGAAAATGATGGATTATTGTTAATAGACACTTCTTTTTCTATACCAGAAATACTACTATCATCCTTATTAATGGTTGTATTCAATTTGTAAGAGCAGAGTGATCCTCCTTCTTGACATTAGGTCCATTGCCCACTTCACCAGACGCAGATCTCTTTAGGGTTCTAAACGAGCGCCTATGAGCTTTTAAAATATGGTATTGCTCGTTAAGACTGGTGTTAGAGACGGACCTATTCTCCATGTGATTGCTCACACCCTCATCCTGCTCATGCACACCACCAGTAGTCTGACAAGCTGCTAAGCTATTAGACAAATTAGCTAGGCCCAGGTTTCAAAAAATTCAGCTTCTCTAGATTCTATTATAGTGTTTTCTTCATACACACCATCCACTATTTTTATAACTAAAAACCTATATGCTGAACTATGTACTGTATAACCAATAAATACACAATCACATGTTTTAGGACCTAATTTCCTTTTCTTTGGTTCAGGTATTGCTACCTTAGCCAAACAACCCCATACCCAAAAATGCTTCAAACTTGGTTTTCTTTTAAACCAAAGTTCATAAGGTAACAACTCAGTCTTCTTGTGAGGTATTTTATTCAAGATATAACAAGCAGATAGTATGGCTTCCCCTCACAAATCAAGTGGTAGTCCCGAATCTATTAGCATAGAGTTCATCATTTTCTTTAATGTTCGGTTTTTCCTTTCGGCCACTCCATTTGATTCAGGTTGATATGGAGTCGTGATTTCATGTATAATACCATTGATTTCACAGAATTTAGCCAAACTAGTAGTTCCACATTTTGTGCCTCTATCAGTTCTAAGGCCTTTTATCTTCCTTCCTAATTGATTTTCTACTTCTGCTTTAACTGATATAAAAGCATTTTCAGCCTCATTTTTAGTCTTAGAAGATAAATCATGGCAAACCCAGAATATTCATCAATGAAAGTAATAACATAATTATTTTTACCTCTAGATTCATATGTTTTGAAATCACATAAATCACTCTGAATTAAATCAAGTAAGTCATTTCATCTTGAAACAGATTTATGTGATTTCTTTGCAAACTAGGCTTCTATACATATAGGACATTTATCAATTTTGGTTTTAAAATTAATATTAGCAAGTCCCATATTATCAATTTTCCTAATATAGGATGTATTATAATGTCCTAATCTAAGCATGCCACATATCATACGAATCAACAATATAAACAGAAGAAGCACTAGGCTTGTCTTTTATTATTTTAGAAATACTTAATACAAAAAAGCCCTCATTAAGGTAACCTTTGCCAACAAATGCATCATTTTTTGTGATAATACACATATCAGATTCAAAACATAACTTCATCCCACCCTTGTTCAAAAGAGGTCCTGAAATCAGATTCCTACGGATTCTTGGAACATGTAGTACATCCTTTAAAGTGAGTGTTTTTCCCGAAGTAATTTTCAACACTACTTGTCTTTTGCCAATAACATCTGCACACTATGAATTACCCATAACAACATTCTCTTCTGAGACATTTGTAGAGTAGTTTTTGAAAGCATTTCTGTCTCCAGTACCCAATCATCTGGTTTTTCAATAGTACTGATTTCAGTGATCATGGCAGTAAAAACATCATTTTCGGTAAGATGAACCTTAGCCTTTTCAACAAGTTTCTTCTTCCTTTTCCTCCAATCCTTTTTTATGTGGCTTGGTTTTCCACATGAAAAACAGTTGCCCTTCTTCCTCTTGGATTCCTCAAACTTCCTTTTCTTGGATGATTGTCCTTTTTTAGTCTCTACCACGTTGGCTTTGAGAGTTGATTTCTCTTTGCCATCTTTAGCTCGGTTTCTCTCCTCAATTTTTATGCGAACAACCACTTGATCAAAAGACCAATTCTTACACTTATGTTCATGGTTTTAAGTATCTCCGATACCGATACGATACCCTCCGATACGTATCTTAAATTTAGCCGGTCGATACGATACACACCGATACGATACATGGAATTTTTAAAATCCTTTCGTATCGATATATATCTTACAATACATACCGATATGCATCAATATACCACCAATACACATCGATATGATACGATATGCCTCGATACGACTTTATGAAAAATATAAAATTGAGGTAAAATGTACGTTTCGGTATGTATTGGTACGTATCGGTGAGTATCGGTATGTATATATCGGCACGTATCGGTGAGTATCGATATATATATATTGGTATGTATCGGTGAGTATCGGTACGTATCGGTGAGTATCGATACGTATCGGTGAGTATCGGTACGTATCGGTGAGTATCGGTATGTACCGATACAGTGCGCTACGGTCATATAATGGCCAAGATGGGTAATTTTTCAGAAAACACGATTTTTTGAAGGGTTTTTGTTCCAAAGTTGCTGTCAGCCATATTTCTCTCTAACTAAAGTGGAAATCAAGGTTGGGAACAAGGATTTTACATTTATGGGACAACTACAAACCTTGAATTCTTAGTACGATACCCTCAATTTAGTGTTTATGCATAATACATGTTATCAATAGCTTTTTTTAACAAATTCTTTATGCAAAAGTGTTTAAAAAAATGTTTCCTATCCATTTATGTGTGTATCTTTAGCGTATCTTAGTGTATCTCCGATACGATACGATACCCTCCGATACGTATCTTAATTTTGACCGACCGATACAGTGACCAATACCGATACTTTAATCCTTGCTTATGTTTCAAGTTTGTGCTCTTCCATTACTCGAAGGGTAGTCCTCTAATTGATTGGTGGTTTGTCACTGTCTTGGACTGAATCATAATTGAATATCAACAGTGTGCCTTCGTTTTCATAATTGAATGTCATCAGGGTTGTCCACTTTCTTTTTGCCACTTGCTATGTCCTTAAGGCCATACTTGGGACAGACCAAACTTTTCCATACCTCTTGAGCCCTCTGCCCTGAGCTCACTGGAGCTCAGGCACTGATAGGAGTGCCCGGTGGAGGTCGCAGTTGGTGGCAGTACATATGTTGGATTTTTCAGTCTCACCCTCCCCAGCACTCTTTCATCTCAATTTTCAGGAGTGATTCTTAACCAGTAGTCACTGAGGCAGCAAAGATGCATTTACTGAAATATTTAAGTTGGCATTACTGATTTAGTTCAAGTTAGCCAACAAAACACATTATGTACAAAAATTAATCATCTGAAGGTGAATCAGCAGTGTGCAAGGCCTTCCCTTTCACACTGAATGATAAAAGATTGCAAAGCCCCATCTTCCTTTTTCCTTTTCCCTTGTATATCCTAGCTCAGATTTGTGATTTCTCTGTCATGAACATCGAAGCACAGCAAAAGAAGGGAATGAATCATGAAGCTAATTCTAAATACATTGGCATCAGTTCATTCATGATAATCAATCCTAAATTGATTGCTGTGGACTCTAGTAGTTACTTCTCCAGTCCGACGACCCTTTCTCATGTTCATTTCTGAGTACATTTCTTCAATCATTGGTTTCCAGAGGCGAACCCGTGCATTTATAAACCAGTTGGAGACCTGATCGCAAACACATAAAACAGAGGTCAAAGAAAGAACTCTTCAAGCCATACCCAGCAAAGAATGGCAGAAGACATGTGATTTCTTTACCTTTGTGAGAAGAAGTAATAAAAATAACACTTTGAGCTCATAGTAAATGAAAAATACCTGGTTTCTTGTCAACACACTTCTTATTGCAAGTAAATGCTTCTCCGCATCTTTCGGATACCTGAAAATCCATCAAGTTTTTGAATGAGAACACTTTAGACCCCACCATAATTGAAGACTAATTGTCATTTCAGTAAAACCTATAGTTTTATTTCTTTAAAATAGTGTGCTTCCAACCAGCACCTGCAAACATATATTATGAAAAATGTTGTGGAAAAAGGCTCATAACTATTCTTGAAAGGGAACTTATGGATGGAGAAAGTTTTCAAACATCCATGCCCGTAAAACACACAGATTTTTCAGGCAGCCCTCTTTGTGGTCTCCCCGTTTGATGATCTCTTCTCCTCAGCTGCTGGAGAGCCCATTGCTTTTGGATGAAAGATGACTTGAAAGATGTCCCCTCTCTATTACGTCCACTGCTAAGGCCTTCCCCAATGGCAAGGATTTGATTGGCGATTCTCTCCCTTAAGTTTTTATATAGGAGGGAGAATTTTTTAAAAACAAAACGAGCATGTATCTGAGGATCCAGCTCAGTTGCAGCATGAAATGCAGAAATTACTGTATGGATCTCATCCAAACAGTGGCTGTATCTGTTATCAACCTGAACATAAAAAAAATGCAATTATATTGCATGTCAAGTTTAAAAAAAAAAAAAAAAAAATACTAATACCATAATTGCAGAACAGTATAAACTTTGGACCGAGATATGTAAATCTGGCCAGGTCACAGGTAACTCGGGAAGCCCAGGGTTTTATCCCGAAAAAGAACCTGGCTGACCTGGCAGCATAACCCGAGAGCCATATAGTATAACTCAGTCAAATCACATTATTGTACCATTTTTTTTTAAGTCATTAATCAAAAAAAAAATTAATAATAATAATAATAATCAAGTATATATTCCTAATATGCCAGAGGCCTAGTCTCTACTTTTAAGTCCCAAGATAAATGAGCACAGTGACTCACTGAATTCCCTGTCTGGATATTTGACTGGGTACACAGCTACAACAGAGAGAAGAACAACAAATAAGGAGGAGCTAGAGCTAGATACCAGTTCTAGTAGTGCCTGCAGTTGAGTTTTCTTTGTTTCAATTTCCTGTCTTTGCAGTGTGAACTTAATTTGATCCATGGATCTGACTGCTCCAGCAGAGTACTGAGATTCGTCAGAGTCCACTGAAATCTCTCTCATATCAGAGAAATTTGAAGAAAATGAAATCTTCACCCCATTACCAATCTGTCCTGGTGAATAGCTAATGTTGTCTAGATTTCCAAGCGAATAGCTTGCAATTTCAGTGAGTATTCGCTGAGCCACATGGAGATATTTTGATCCCGACAAAATATGTTAGATGTCGAAAAATTTATATGAACCATAACTCAGGGAAAGCTCCTTACTCTTGCAAGTTTGCTCTGAATCCAATCCCGTTCCCATCCCTACTTCGTGCAAAGAATGCCGAGTAAAACCAGAGCAGCTTATTTCTGAGCACTGATGTGGAATGGTGGGTACAGTGGTAATAGATGGTTGGTATGTGGCAAGACTTAGAGACAGCTCATTATTAGGCATACGGTAGGTGTACGAATCATCCGCACTGTAGTTAGACTTGTTAGATGTAATCCAAGCACTGGGGCCTAAGCAACCAACAAAATGGTATGGCTCACTAAAAGCATTCATCGGAGTTTTCCCAGTAAGCTACTCAACATCTAGCGACTTCTTGATATCCCATTTACCATCCAATTGCCCAGGAAAACTGCAGTCCTTCGGTGCCATAAGCTCTGCATCACCCTGTCCTCTATTGTATCTATCGTTCATAGAGGCTGCAAATGATGAATCTGAAGTGTAGTAGCCATTTGAAGCAAAAATCCTCAAATCCTCCAATGGGAATGTTGTTGGGGTATAAATTGTGACCCTATCAAGATTTTCATGCAGAGTACTGGAAGTTTCCAAAATGTTAGGAAGCTATGTAGCAGAAAGAGATGTTTCTCCGCTGAACTGCTCCTGAAGCTCAATGTTGTTGACATGATGCAAACTTTTGACTGAGGCATTTCTAATGGCCTGTCTATTGAGCAGCAAATTTCTAGATATTGAAGCATTTGAATCGACAATCCCACCATGATTTGTCATTAGGAAATCATTCATTTCTTCTCCTTGCAAAGTTGGGAGCAAAGGATATCCAGCTATGATCTGGCTTCGGCTATTAAGAATTAGAGACTGGACAAGTGCATAACAAATGTGAGGGGATCCCATCAAAAACCATAGGATTTCAATCAGCAATTTCTGGCGATGGGTTGATTATGCCATTCTCCATATGAAAAAGGGAGAGCAAAGGACAGTATATATCATATACAACCTCCACTAAATCATTCTTCACAGCTTAAAGTCAATAATCTCTCACTTTGTGAGAGTAGAGTAAGAGATTAGTGACTTTAACCTTAACTATTAGTGACTTCAACCTTAACTATTAGTGACTTCAACCCCCACAGAAGTTAGTGGCTAATACCATGTGATTGTTGCATATTCAGATATATAGAAGTTACACCCAGGAAAATGTAACATTAAAGCAGCCTGCAAATTACATCTCCAACCACTGTTCATGACCATTCACAGTGGATCTCCCTGAAAAAGAGAAGAGATTAGTCACTTCTATGGCAAAGGGCTTCTGTGCTCCAATTGGTATTTTGTCATTCTCTGCATCGGTTATTGACTCATCTTCAGGAAATATAGGCCTGGAATACCACCCATAGGTAACTATGAGGCAATGCACATACCAAGTGAAAATACAAATGAAGGTGAATCATATTCTGATAGTAAGATATCTAGATGGGTACTGAGGACACTACAAAGCAGGAACCGAAAGATAGGGCAATTAAACTAACTAATACCCCATGTGAAGAAAGAATTTACTGAAAAACATGAAATTAACAAAATGCACAACTAGGGTCAGTACCCAGAAAAAGAGATTCAAATGAAATATACAATACATCATAATGTACCAGTTGGATTTGCCATAAGGATCACAGAGACATGCTAACAATCTTTGGGCTTGAGCATATGAAAGGATTTCAAATGACGATTTTCTGCACTAAAAAAAAGGTTATATTCTTTCACTCATTGAGCTAACAGTCAGTAATACACAATGATGAATCTTATCCCTGCATCAGTACTCATTAACAAGTAAACTCATCCCAATGACTCCATACATATTCTGAATGAAGTTACAAAGATTGTAAAGCATACAAGTTTTCAATTTTCTTTTGAAGCATCGTCACTGCACCATCACCTCTTCATGAGGGCTTCAAATATTAGTTATTTGGAGGGTCCATGAATATATTGACCCTTATCATCTAACCACCATCTATTTAATAATCAAAATATCATGCCATCCATTAAGGCATCTAATTTCCAATTATCGTCTAAAATCTCTCAACTTCAAATAGCCTCTATTTGGCAAGAAACAACGCTACGAAACAGGACTCTCTTTCAATGATCCAGGAAGCAAGATTGCCTCGGGACCTGATACGGGTGAGCAAGTTTTCAGGTGGAACCCAAGTAGAAATCCACCAGGGCACGTGTGTCCTACAAATGCCGTTGTCAGACAGCATATGTTCAGCTATGTCCACTGAAGTGCCAGGACCTTGGGGTGGAAATAAGATGAATACCATATGTGTGATTCACAGGTAACAACAAGATGACTAACCTCGAAATATTCTAAAGAAGTTAGATGGGGTGATCAATCAAACACAGTACAGAAGCCATTCTGCAGTTACTAGAATTGCAGAAGCAAAGGATGTATTCATTAAGATTCCTAAACATAATTCTTTGTGCAGCTACTTGCAGCCGAAAACAAGAGAGGTATGATATTTAGAGTGTGAATAGACAATAGGTATTCTATTGGAATGAGATATCTCTGATAGTCTTCTTTATGAGGTCCTAATCGATCTGTTCTTCAAACCTATGTAGCCAGCTCACAGAGCAGAACCGACATAGACATAAAGTGGAAAAGAAGATGGATGCCTTATCTAATGGGCTCTCTCATCAATTTAATTTCAAGATAAACAAAAGGTGCAAGAGGAGTAGCATTGTCACTGAAGTGATTTTAAAATGCAGACTAGAACAGCCAAGCAGATATGGCAATTTTCAATCCAGCCTGTCCAACTACCCAGACCCACACAGTTTCAAACTGGGAGCGGCTGAAAACTTAGGGGTCTTACTACCAAAAGGACTTCTCCAGTTTGCATGGCTGTATTTGTATTGATGTACTTTCTATGTAGCTATTCAAAATGCAGATTTTTAACATAGGCTGCTAACATGGTGGGATTTAACTTTATTTATGTGGGTATTGCCATGTAAACATGGGTGGGAGTTGCCCAAAGATTTTTTTTCTTCTAAGTAAATAAGGAAAGGTCAACATAAAATCTAGTGCAAATTTTGAGAGAGAAACAGTCCTTTTCCCAAACAAAGTGCATAAAATATCACTACAGGGAAAAATGCAACTCCACACAATATAGATCTTAGAAAATAACACGCAGCAATGACCGCTAACAAAGCACATGCATCAATTGACACAAGGTTCTAATAATGTATTAACAGTTACAATAGACATTATGAGCTTAGCTGCAAGGAGGTTTCACAGGACGGAGAGGGTCTCATAGTGATGTTTCCTATGCATATAACAAGAATTATGTCTTAAGCAGCCACTCATGGGATCGAACACTTGGCAGTGGGTGGGTCTGTTACATGGAATGCAATCATCTCCAACCCCCCCCCCTAAGCGGCATTATCAATGATGAATACCATAAGACACCAAGTTAACTAGTTAAAATGATCACCAGACGATACCAAATCTTGCAAGGAAGATGGGAACAGCAGCCTTTTAAAACATGGAATCCATCAGTGCCTGAAATCGGTCTGAAAAAGCCCTCGAATCAGTCAATCTGAGGAATATTCCAATGATTCCTGTGTTTTTTTCCCAGTAATCGAGATTGGTGGCCACGCAATCAGCCAATCCAACTCCTGATTCTTGGGGAACAGTAAAGGAAAGATAATAAAAATTCAATTCATCATTAAATAAGCAAGAACATCAAACAATATATTTATTTGAATGGAAAATTCTGAAAATTGAAAATTCAGAGTCCTAAGACTACTTCAGAAGAAGGGAGCAGGAAAATTACAGGAATTCAAAACTGAAAGGAAAAATCCATCAATCAAGAGGCAACCTTTCTTTGTCTTTTGAGGGGGGGGAGGGGGGGGGGGGGGAGAGAAGGAAAATGATTCAGTTATACTTAACGAATAGAAATTGAACATTGAACAATGGATGTAATGGTGTGCCAATTTTTGAAAGAAAGCAAAAAAAAAAAAAAAGGAGAAAGATACTCAATATATTGAGCAGTTTATTTGCAACCCAACTCATTTAGAGGAGCATTCTAAGATTTCAATGAAAGTATTCTAAAAAGCGGAGAGGAACAATAGTATGGGATCAAACTGAACTCTCAAAATCTAAAATGCAGAATATCTAATCTTTGCAGTTTGATTGTTGAAGGGAGTAACAGAGACCATATATCCATTTGAAACCATAAAAAAACACCAAAATGCATGCCGTGAAGATACTTTCCAGGCCAAAATGATTCCTAATATATTAAACTCACAGTGAAGAACTTCAACATATAAAAAAAGACAAAATATGAACTTCAACAGATAGTTTCAGATAAAGAAAGACACTAACACAAATGGTTTACAGTAGCAACAAAGTCTAGAGGAAGGAAGGGATTACATAATAACAAACCTTCCACCCGTTTGCCGGAGAGCTACCACTGACCATGGAATGAACCAACTAATATGTAATGTCCTCCATAGAACCTGACCAAAGAATAGGAATTCATTACTTCCTAGCTTTCACACTTTATCTCATGACCAAAACTCAAAGTTCCTTGAAAAGAACATACACATTTGATTGATGTCAAAAGTAGGTTGTCTAGAGAACTCAAAAACAAGAACATACATTAAAGGAAGTGAACTAGTGTATAGAGGAATTTACGACTGTATCTCAAAGATCTATAGAGAAAGTGGTTATCTTTCAGAATTCCTATTCAACTTTTTTTTTAGCTTTTTAAATTAATAATGAGCTACTGGTGATCTAAAAAGACATCTTTTATTAGTTGTATAATAATAAGCCTGATAGTATAACTGGGTATGGTGTATCAGCTAATCATGTACAAACTTGCTAGCTCAACCCACTGTCACAAAGGGATGTAGTTCTGTTATTCTTTGTTGTTATTTTGTACTTTCATGATTTCACTCTGCCCAATTAACATTTGACATTTTGGTCAGCTCCATCACTCTATGGAATCTTCCCATATTCTGGTTTGAAATTCTACTTCTATGAGGAGTTGAAAAGTCATGTCCCTGAGGAACACAATAAAGATATCATTGTCAAACTTTTTTGTGGATCAGTTGCTGGTCTATTGGGTCAAACCTTCACTTACCCTCTTGATGTTGTTAGGTGTCAAATGCAGGTAATGAAAATTAACATTCCAAAAATTCAGATTTTGAAAAGCCATGGAGCTGAAGTGATGATGAAGTAGAAAACTATATTTTCAGGTCCAACGGTTCTCTATGTCTGACAGTGCAGAGGTGAAGGGGGCAATGGAGATCCTATTTCTGATTGTCAAGAAGCAGGGATGGAAGCAGCTGTTCTCAGGGCTAAGCATCAACTATCTGAAGGTGAAGTAAGCAAAAACGCTACAGTTTGACCCTTCTGGTTCTCTTATTCCACTTGTGTTAATGTGTGTTTGGGTGTTTGTAAACCTGGAGCAGGTTGTACCACCGGTGGCTATTGGGTTTACTGTCTATGATACTATGAAGTTATTGCTGGGAGTTCCGTCACGAGAAAACACTGATATTGTGGTAGTGACTGAAGGAAGAAATACTGATCCATCAGCCCTTCGCTCCTAACAACACTTCACTTCTCAACTTAGTAGTCACTAACATCGCTTTGAGCTGTTCAGTCTCCACCATTCAACATGTATAGTCCATTCTTTGAGTCTGAATAGTTTCGTATTGCTTAACAAATAAATCTGTTGACAAGGCCAAATCCATTGTCACGTCGGGATTGATTCAACCTCATTCAGTTGCTAGGATCATGCCCTGAGCATTCTATAGATCTTGAGCTTCATATAAGCTTTTTTTTTCCCCCCCTTCATTCATAACCACTGTACATATTCATGGTCTTGAATCGTTTAGTAAATCACCTTTGTATATTGACCCTGGTATGATCCATTGTAACATTTTTTATATGGAGGTAACAAAATAAGGCTACTACTAAATGCGAGTACAACCTTGATCAATCTGAAAAGATATTAGACATATTGGTTGTTAAGGCTCTTTACACAAATTCAGATCTCATAGCCACCCAGTGAATTCAACACTTTGACATAAGTTTAGGTTACCTGGTGAGATGGCAGGATTGTTCGGGGTCATGGCAACAAAGGGTAAATAGGAGAAAGAAAGGGAAAAAAAAAGCAAACAACATCAAAGCCTTATCCTAACTAATTGGAGTTGGCTACATGGATCCATCCAAAGACAAAACAAGAATAGTGAAAGTAAAAAAAAAAAGGGGGGGGAATACGACCACAATAGACTCAGAGAACTCACCTAAATGGGGTCAGCTACATGGATCTTTGCCCTCCAATCAGCTCTGTTCAACGTCATATTTGGTACGAGGCTTAAACTATGCATGTCTCTCTTTGTTACTTTTCCTATGGTCATTATAGGCATGCCTCTAGCTGTTTTAGATCCTTTAATCTGAATTAAATCACTCCTTACTGGTGCATCACAATGCCTCTTTTGAACATGGTCATTCCACCTCAAGCGACTTTCTCAAAGGTTATCGTGAACCGGGACAACTCCCAAATCAGTCATAATATGGAAACATAAAAAAATCCAGGTTTTCACCCCCGTCATGAAAGATATAACCACTAGTTACATGGAGGCACCCCCCTCTCACACAATAGCTGATAATTCAATTTAGAACTTGCTTAGATAAAAGTTTTGGCTATGATCTTCATTTTCATTTGCTGTTTTACAATGTGGTTCTTTTTATAGATTTATGTATTACAATCTTATGAAATGAGTTTTAACCAAAGAAAACAACTCACCAAGAAGAAGCTTTAACACTATTGTCCTCAAGAGGTGCAATTCAATACCTCATTTCACGTACATTTTTTGAATCCATCTTCATAACCAGTGAGACTTAAAAGAATTCTCTAACCACTCATCAGATATACAGTGTCAAACTATCAATTCTGACTCTTTTAGGTAACATCCAATTGATTTCTCACCACAATTTCTAATAAGAACATGATATATATATATACATAAAAAGCAAATACCAATGTGGAGTGATGACACAAAAATGAAACAAATTCCAAAAATTGGAAATGAGGATATATTTCTTTGGTTGTCATGTAAGATTACATTTTTTTTACCTTTTGGTTTGAACAAAATTATTGAGAAGAGGAAAGTGAACAATCAGAGGCTTCAGAAGTACAGAGCTCATGAAGCCACGGAGTGGAAAATCTTACATATCATTGAAAAGCTCTAGAAGCCTCAATCGGTGGCTGCCCATGAGATGATTGGAGATGCCAATTCAGTTCCAGGTTATCAGATTCCACTTGAAGCCTGTCATAGCATTCTGAGAATGCGAGGAAGCTTGACTGAATAGCAAGGGCTTCACCAATGATGATGGAATGGAACAACACCGGTTCAGAAATTGCTACCTATTGTATTCCGGCAATGCCTCATACAATAAATCCTAATCCGCCTTGATTCTGGCCGATGGGGTGAGCAGCATCACAGTTCAGTTTGAGCATGCCTTGGGGGTGGAGGAGTCCATCTGCCATGAACATGTTGGCTGCTGATGGGTGAGGGAACATTTAGTGACTGAGGGTGAATAATTCATCTGGAATAAATTCCTGAAGAGCAAATTGGGCTGCTTGGATCATCTCAGCAGGGGACCGCATCATCTTGAATACGAGATCGTTTGGTCTCAAAAGGTACCAGCATATAAAAGAGCCGAGTCCAAGGGCCTGTCAGCTAGTAAGTTTCCATACAGCATAATAAAGCTCCAGCTTTGAATCCCCAGACAAAGTTTGGGGTCCTCCAAAGTTAGCACAACATAAGAGAGTGAAATCTCAAACCAACAGCACTCAGCAAATGAACAGCCAAGTAAAATATGATCCACAGTTTCAGGTACCGTTCACATCTCAGGCAAGATGGATCAATTGGGAGTTGTAGAATTTGAAGAGCGTCTCTGAATTTTGGGGTCCTCCAAAGTTAGCACAACATAAGAGAGTGAAATCTCAAACCAACAGCACTCAGCAAATGAACGTAAAATATGATCCACAGTTTCAGGTACCATTCACATCTCAGGCAAGATGGATCAATTGGGAGTTGTAGAATTTGAAGAGCGTCTCTGGTTGCTACTGCAAGCTCTCCAAAGGATCAGATTTTTGCCATAGTTTTGCAGTCCAATATCCGTTTCCACATAACATCAAGAATTATATTCCAACTATTACTTAGTATAGTTAAAACCATGCAAAGAAATATAATAATAATGGAAACAGATCACAGTCATCCTTGGACAGAAATTTGTTTTCTGATTATAACTTCAAACTTCTAAGCAATAGGCAATCTTTGTCAACACTCAACCTAAATTAGTTTAAATCAATACAAGAGGGAAGGTAAATCATGCATTCTTAAGCACTTTAAGATTAAACATTCAATTCAGATTTTCAATTACAAATGAAGTGAATTTCATTACAAGCACCAGTCCCCCATTCATTAGCAGCAATCTGTGTTTTCCTTCTTAACTCCAAAGCATTTCAACCCCCTTTGAACAATAAAAACTGCTAATAGGAAGAAAATTGTTACATATGGATGAACCAAAAATTTAAACAGAAGAACTACTTCACCAGTAATCCCCGCAGGAGCATTTGCCATCCTTGAAATGATGAAATCGTTTGTTATCCCTAACAATGAGCTCTCTTCCAACAATCTTAGACATGATCTTGATTGCATTGTGACAGTCACCACAGATACGAAGGTTCTTGATAATCCTAAGTGGAGTCCTAGCTGGAGTACTGATAAGACCATAAGCTATAGCCAAACGCTCACTGTGATAGAGTAAAGCCTGCTCTTTGGCCTCCTGATCAATGTCATGAAGCACATACCTTGTATCAGGGACATAACCAGCTTCCTTCATCTGCCCACCCAAGCCCTTCAATTTCTCATATGCCTCAGCCTTATAGGGACTGGTACAACGATACTCACCAACCTTATTTTTCCCATCAAGCATGTTGATTGCCGTACGTTTCTTCGGTGGTGGTGTTAGTATCTTGTTTGCAACAGCCTTGGAGGGGTCGAGAGAAACCAACAACTCCTCAGCACGGTCTTCAATATCAATATCACCATGAATTCGAGCACAATTCATCAATGCCTCCCAAAATGCTGCCGTGGGCTCCATGGTCAATTTCTCAATGTACTCCTCAGCTTCAATAAGATGCCCAGATTTTCCAAGAACGTTAATAAGGCCCAAGTAATGCTCCATCTCTGGGGAAATTCCATAGTCACTCTTCATCAATTCAAAGTGTATAAAGCCTTCTTCTACAGCTTCTGCACTAGCACAAGCTTCCAAAACAGCAACGAAGGTCTCTCCATGAGGCCTCAATCCTAACTTCCTCATCTGTTCAAACAACTGTAACCCATCATCTCCTTGCCCATTCATTGCGTATCCATTTATCATCAAATGCCAGGAATCCATATTTCTTGCAGGAGTATGATCAAACACTCTGCGGGCATCTACCATACTTCCACATTTGCAATACATTTCCATCACTTTATTACTCAACTGAACATCACCCTTAAACTGAGACCGCAACAAGAAATCGTGGACCTTTTTGCCTTCTTCGAGCAACTTTGAGTTCCCGCAAGAGTTCAACAGCGCAAAAAGGGTATGAGGATCGGCACGAACACCTTGACCCATCAACTCAATGGCCTCTTTGATCTTACCCTCCCGACAAAGACTCATCAAATCAACGTTGGTCGGAGGCGATGCATTAGGGGCTGCATTATCAACGATTTGTCTCGGGTTTTGATCTTGAGGGTTCCATTGATTAGGGTTTCCACGCTGAGGGTAATTCTGACCTTGTGGGTTCTGCGGGTTCCGATTCCACTGGTTAGGGTTGCCATGCGGAGGCGAATTCTGGCCTTCTTGTGGGTTCCATTGGTTAGAGTTGCCGCGTTGAACGAAGTTTTGATCTGGAGAGTTCCATTGATTGGGCGACCCTCCACGCTGGAAGACACGAGAATCAGATGGATGGGGTCTCTGATACTGATAGTTATCAGAGGCAGCTGAAGTGCTGAGAGATTTAAAGGGGAAATTTCCACCTGCAGAAGGTACGATTTTGAATCTCAAGGTTTGGTTGTGATAGAAGATGAACTGAGAAGTGTATGCCTGTCGTAGTTTGGAGAGAGCAGCGAAGATGGAGTTCCCTGCTCTCTGTTTTATCATGAGAGACGCCATTTCGTCTGGTAACTAAGAGAAGCCGAGCTTCGATTGATGGCTTGCAGGGTTTTATCTATTCTAGGGTTCTTCACTGGAACTCTAATGTCCTATGATTCCTATGATCTTATCTTGTTATCGAGACATAATCAAGGCCCTAGAGTGTCGAAACCGGATACTGGAATCGGAACTAACCGTTTATCCGATTTTGATTTCATAGGTTCTCTTTCTGGTTCGATTTTCATTTGCACTAGAAAATCAACCGTTTTAAACCAAATAGAAATCAGTACCTCTTACCCTAATATGCCCAACAAATGGGAGAAGAACATGTGTAGCTAAGGAGATAACCAACCCTCCAAGGTTGGTCAGTACCATCACCAACGATCGTCCTGAGCAGCAACCTCTAGATTGATCCCATTCGCCCCTAGTAGCCCCTTGAGTAGAATGGTCAGCCCCACTACCCCTAACAAGAAAGCACTATGGTTGGTACCACACCATTTGGCCACCCACCAGCCTTGCCACTTAGCTCCTGATGAGGGTAAATATGTCCCTAACCACAGCATAGCCAAGGAGCGTTCAAACAACTCATATCGTACTGCCACCTCGGCCCCTCATCAGGCCGAACTACCACCTCGACCTCTACTCATGCCATACTGTCATCTCAGCCCGCTCATCAGGCCGAGCTATCACCTCGGCATCTTCTCATGCCGTACTGCCACCTCAGCTTCTACTCATGATGTACTGCCACCTTGGCCCCTCATCATGTTATATTGACATCTCGGCCTCTTCTCTGGCCAAGCAACCACCTCGGCCCAACATCATCAGCAGGGCTCTCAGAAACATGCCCTCATCCACTCCTATATTCAAGGAACGAAATCCCTGATCACAAGGGTATGACTCTATCCACTACACGTCATCAGAGGTATCCACCCCTCTCACAACCCACACCTCCGGGATCAGAGCCCATTGCTTTTGGATGAAAGATGACTTGAAAGATGTCCCCTCTCTATTACGTCCATTGCTGAGGCCTTCCCCAATAGCAAGGATTTGATTGGCGATTCTCTCCCCTAAGTTTCTATATGGGAGGGAGACTTTTTGAAGAACAAAACGAGCATGTATCTGAGGATCCAGCTCAGTTGCAGCATGAAATGCAGAAATTACTGTATGGATCTCATCCAAACAGTGGCTATATCTGTTATCAACCTGAACAGAAAAAAAATGCAATTATATTGTATGTCAAGTTTAAAAAAAAAAAAAAAAAATACTAATACCATAAATACAGAACAGTTTAGACTTTGGACCGAGAAATGTAAATCTGGCTAGGTCACAGGTAACTCGGGAAGCCCAGGGTTTTATCCCGAAAAAGGACCTGGCTGACCTGGCAGCATAACCTGAGAGCCATATAGTATAACTCAGTCAAATCACGCTATTGTACCATTTTTTTTTAAGTCATTAAAAAAAAAATCAAGCATATATTCCTCACATGCCAGAGGCCTAGTCTCTACTTTTAAGTCCCAAGATAAATGAGCACAGTGACTCACTGAACTCCCTGTCTGGATATTTGATTGTGTACACACCTACAACAGGGAGAAGAACAACAAATAAGGAGGCGCTAGAGCTAGATACCAGTTCTAGTAGTGCCTGCAGTTGAGTTTACTTTGTTTTAATTTCCTGTCTTTGCAGTGTGAACTTAATTTGATCCCTGGATCTGACTGCTTCAGCAGAGTACTGAGATTCGTCAGAGTCCACTGAAATCTCTCTCATATCAGAGAAATTTGAAGAAAATGAAATCTTCGCCCGATTACCAATCTGTCCTGGTGAATAGCTAATGTTGTCTAGATTTCCAAGCGAATAGCTTGCAATTTCAGTGAGTATTTGCTGAGCCACATGGAGATATTTTGATCCCGACAAAATATGTGAGATGTCGAAAAATTTATATGAACCATAACTCAGGGAAAGCTCCTTACTCTTGCTACAGGTTTGCTCTGAATCCAATCCAGTACCCATCCCTACTTCGTGCAAAGAATGCTGAGTAAAACCAGAGCAGCTTATTTCTGAGCACTGATGTGGAATGGTGGGTACAGTGGTAATAGATGGTTGGTATTTGGCAAGACTCAGAGACAGCTCATTATTAGGCATACGATAGGTGTACGAATCATCCGCACTGTAGTTAGACATGTTAGATGTAATCCAAGCACTGGGGCCTAAGCAACCAACAAAACGGTATGGCTCACTAAAAGCATTCATCGGAGTTTTCCCAGTAAGCTACTCACCATCTAGCGACTTCTTGATATCCCATTTACCATCCAATTGCCCAGGAAAACTGCAGTCCTTCGGTGCCATAAGCTCTGCATCACCCTGTCCTCTATTGTATCTATCGTTCATAGAGGCTGCAAATGATGAATCTGAAGTGTAGTAGCCATTTGAAGCAAAAATCCTCAAATCCTCCAATGGGAATGTTGTTGGGGTATAAATTGTGACCCTATCAAGATTTTCATGCAGAGTACTGGAAGTTTCCAAAATGTTAGGAAGCTATGTAGCAGAAAGAGATGTTTCTCCGCTGAACTGCTCCTGAAGTTCAATGTTGTTGACGTGATGCAAACTTTTGACTGAGGCATTTCTAATGGCCTGTCTATTGAGCAGCAAATTTCTAGATATCGAAGCATTTGAATCGACAATCCCACCATGATTTGTCATTGGGAAGTCGTCTTGGAGATCATTCATTTCTTCTCCTTGCAAAGTTGGGAGCAAAGGATATCCAGCTATGATTTGGCTTCGGCTATAAAGAATTAGAGACTGGACAAGTGCATCTGACAACAAATGTGAGGGGATCCCATCTAAAACCATAGGATTTTGATCAGCAATTTCTGGCGACGGGTTGATTATGCCATTCTCCATTTGACAAAGGGAGAGCAAAGGACAGTTATATATCATATATAACCTCCACTAAACCATTCTTCACAGCTTAAAGTCAATAATCTCTCACTTTGTGAGAGTAGAGTAAGAGATTAGTGACTTTAACCTTAACTATCGGTGACTTCAACCTGCACAGAAGTTAGTGGCAAATACCATGTGATTGTTGCATATTCAGATCTATAGAAGTTACACCCAGGAAACTGTAACATTAAAGCAGCCTGCAAATTACATCTCCAACCACTGTTCATGACCATTCACAGTGGATCTCACTGAAAAAGAGAAGAGATTAGTTACTTCTATGGCAAAATGCTTCTGTGCTCCAATTGGTATTTTGTCATTCTCTGCATCGGTTATTGACTCATCTTCAGGAAATATAGGCCTGGAATACAACCCATAAGTAACTATGAGGCAATACACATACCAAGTCTAGAAAATACAAATGAAGGTGAATCATATTCTGATAGTAAGATATCTAGATGGGTACTGAGGACACTACAAAGCAGGAACCAAAAGATAGGGCAATTAAACTGACTAATACCCCATGTGAAGAAAGAATTTACTGAAAAACATGAAATTAACAAAATGCACATCTAGGGTCAGCACCCAGCAAAAGAGATTCAAATGAAATATACAATACATCATAATGTACCAGTTGGATTTGCCATAAGGATCACAGAGACATGCTAACAATCTTTGGGCTTGAGCATATGAAAGGATTTCAAATGACGATTTTCTACACTAAAAAAAAGGTTATATTCTTTCACTCATTGAGCTTACAGTCAGTAATACACAATGATGAATCTTATCCCTGCATCAGTACTCATTAACAAGTAAACTCATCCCAATGACTCCATACATATTCTGAATGAAGTTGCAAAGATTGTAAAGCATACAAGCTTCAATTTTCTTTTGAAGCATCGTCACTGCACCATCACCTCTTCACGAGGGCTTCAAATATTAGTTATTTGGAGGGTGCATGAATTTATTGACCCTTATCATCTAACCACCATATATTTTATAATCAAAATATCATGCCATCCATTAAGGCATCTAATTTCCAATTATCATCTAAAATCTCTCAACTTAAAATAGCCTCTATTTGGCAAGAAACAACGCTACGAAACAGGACTCTCTTCCAATGATCCAAGAAGCAAGATTGCCTTGGGACCTGATACAGGTGAGCAAGTTTTCAGGTGGAACCCAAGTAGAAATCCACCAGGGCACGTGTGTCCTACACATGCCGTTGTCAGACAGCATATGTTCAGCTATGTCCACTGAAGTGCCAGGACCTTGGGGTGGAAGTAAGATGAATACCATGTGTGATTCACAGGTAACAACAAGATGATTAACCTCGAAATATTCTAAAGAAGTTAGATGGGGTGATCAATCAAACACAGTACAGAAGCCATTCTGCAGTTACTAGAATTGCAGAAGCAAAGGATGTATTCATTAAGATTCCTAAACATAATTTTTTGTGCAGCTACTTGCAGCTGAAAACAAGAGAGGTATGATATTTAGAGTGTGAATAGACAATAGGTATTCTATTGGAATGAGATATCTCTGATAGTCTTCTTTACGAGGTCCTAATCGATCTGTTCTTAAAACCTATGCAGCCAGCTCACGTAGCTGAACCGACATAGACAATAGATAAAGTGGAAAAGAAGATGGATGCCTTATCTAATGGACCCTCTCATCAATTTAATTTCAAGATAAACAAAAGGAGCAAGAGGAGTAGCATTGTCACTGAAGTGATTTTAAAATGCAGACTAGAACAGCCAAGCAGATATGGCAATTTCAATCCAGCCTGTCCAACTACCCAGACCCACACAGTTTCAAACTGGAAGCGGCTGAAAACTAAGGGGTCTTACTACCAAAAGGACTTCTTCAGTTTGCATGGCTGTATTTGTATTGATGTACTTTCTATGTATATATTCAGAATGCAGATTTTGAACATAGGTTGTTAACATGGTGGGATTTAACTTTATTTATGCGGGTATTGCCATGTAAACATGGGTGGGAGTTGCCCAAAGATTTTTTTTCTTCTAAATAAATAAGAAAAGGTCAACATAATATCTAGTGCAAATTTTGAGAGAGAAACAGTCCTTTTCCCCAAACAAAGTGCATAAAATATCACTACAGGGAAAAACGCAACACCACACAAATAGATTTTGGCAGGAAGACTACATGACAATATAGATCTTAGAAAATAACACGCAGCAATGACCGCTAACAAAGCACATGCATCAATTGACACAAGGTTCTAATAATGTATTAACGGTTATTATAGACATTATGAGCTTAGCTGCAAGGAGGTTTCACAGGTCAGAGAGGGTCTCATAGTGATGTTTCCTATGCATATAACAAGAGTTATCTCTTAAGCAGCCACTCATGGGCATCGAACACTTGGCAGTGGCTGGGTCTGTTACATGGAATGCAATCATCTCCAACCCCCCCCCCCTAAGTGGCATTATCAATGATGA
>NW_024870660.1:0-15258 GCF_013358625.1 Macadamia integrifolia
TTTTTTTTTTTTTTTTTTTGGGATTTTTTTTCTCTCCTCCGGCAGCCGGTTTCCGGCGGCGCGTGCCGGCGCGTCCGGAGGTTTCCGGTGACGTGCGGCATACCGCCGCGACCGTCTTCTCGTGATCTACAACTTTCGTGAAGAAAGTTTTGCCATACAAGATCTTTAAGTGATGGTAAAATTACGATTTTTATGATTTTCATGATTTTCATGATTTTTAATCAAATCAAGTTTTAAGTAATAATCAAAATCCTCATGTACAAAAAAAAAATTCAATCGATTCTTGTCCCATGTGGTCTGCTCTGATACCACTTGTTAGAACTCCCTATGGTTTGAGATTGAAACCCTATGGAGGAAACCACACAGGAAAAACAAGAACACGAATCTAATAAAATTATGGAGGATCGATTTGTACCTTTCACCTAGTATGCTGAAGATGATTGATGTTGGTTACTCCCACTTTCGCTCTATTGGCTTGGCTATGGATCTTCTACAACCCCTTAAACCTCCTTGGTTCTCTCACTTTAGTGGTAAAGTGGGGAAGAATGAATAATGGTTGTAGGGACCCAAAACCTAGTATTTATAATACTGTCCTGCACTCAAAACCCTAAACCACAATGGGTTGAGCCAGCATATCCCTAAGCTTGAGAGTGGACCGAACCGGTTCATGCAATTTGACTCTCACCCATTTAATCAACCCGAATAATTAATTTAGCCCATAAATCCAACATCCCCTTCAAGAGCAAAATTGATAAAATGTAGAAAAGTTTTAGTATGAAATATTTTTGTAGGTAGTCATGAAGGAGAGAAAGAATCCTCTTAACTTTGGTTCATCTCTTGGGATCTTCTAACATTTTTGGAGAACATTTTTAGTTTCTTAGGAAGCCACAACCTTCTAAGAACTGGCTTTTGGAGAACTTCAGAGCAAGGATCCCACTCTTCCTAGGGCTAGGTGGAAACTCTTGTTTTGACCTAACCAGTCAATTCCATCACTGCCCGCGTATACATAAGAGTCTAGATATTAAGGGTTTACAGGGTCAATCACTATTACACTATTGGCAGTTGACACAACACAAAAGCCCAAATCTATATCATATTTAAATTACAACTTAGGCTCTGTTTGGTTACAATGGGAATTTAAAGGGAAGGGAGTAAAATTTTCATACTTTAAAATAAAATGTTTATAATCATTACCTCATATGATTGTATAAACTACTTAATTTTTTTTAACCATATTTAATAATAATATATTTTACATGTAATTTTTATTTTACATATTATAGCAAAGGGTTTTAGATGCAAAGTAAAGTGAAATTTTATAACCAAATATTGAATGATTTGAAGTTAATGTTGAAGTCACATGGGTAATGATTGCATATATTTACTTTCTAAGTATGAAAATTTCCCTTCCCTTCCCTTCCCTTCCCTTCCCTTTAATTCCTCTTACAACCAAACATAGCCTCACTGAAACAGTGACCTTTGCCCTAACCATTTTTAGCATAGATCCTATTAATAACATCACTAAATCTGAAATCTGTTAGTATGTCAATATATCAACAATCCAAGAAATCTAAAATCACTTATATCACTCACTATGAATACAGACAGGAAACTAGTTCTGATAGAGGCAAGTGATAGTACTAAGCGATGTACTAATTTCTCAAGAATATCCTTTATACGATTCAGTTTTCTAAAATTTAATAAAGACAGAAGTATGACAAAACGCGCAAGGAACTTGGCTGGTTGTAATTTAGCCACAAAGCGGGTTCATGGGGCCAACCTGAACCGGTTCAGTTGGGTCAACAAAGGGGAAAACCCATGCATGAAAGTCAGTAATGGATATCCTACAAAGTTATCAGGGTGGCATCCTACAAGATTTCCAATTGGGGGAGAACTCATATCTCAAGTGGGTCCATCAGCAGGTTCAAACTTTCTAACCAACCAGAAAAGAATTTCCACAAAAGCAATGTGGCAATAACACCCCTACAAAGGTGTTTCATTGTATTGATTTTTCTTTATCAGTGTGAACCATCCCTCTGGCAACAAACAAAGCTACATAAAATGCTTTTCATGCCTTGGACTCAACACATACACAAATGTCCAAAAAAATAAAAATAAATAAGGGGCCACAATATCCATAGCATTTACAAGGCAAACAAGGTAAATGCCTCTTCCAAAAGACCAAGAAGCCAAAATCCAATGTAGCTAAACCAACATCTAGTGGTACATATATCCCTGCATTCAAAGCTTCTTTCTTCACAGTAAAGGCCATCTAGGCTTAGGCCAATATAACCTTACCACTTAAAGCTCTTTCCCTTTACCCCCCTTTGATTAATAAAAGATTCAGCCTTGTTGGTCGTCGCTGGCTCCCTGCATTTGACCTGTGGGAAGGTGTGAACTGAGGTGATTTATATGCTTTACAAGAAATATGAACAATTAAAAGAGAGCATTAGGTAATCTCTGCTGTCAAATCTTATTATGTCACAATAAACCCTATCTGGTTATGTTTCTTCCCCATTTCCTCCCTACCACCCTTTCTATTTGTTTGACTTGTTAAAAAAATCTCATCATGCATTGCTTCTTTTAGATAAAGTTCCAACCTGGTTGAATCATCATATATGATATACAGAATAAATAGTCCATCTACTTTGACGTCTCCTCCAAGCTTGCTATGATCCCACCCCCCCTCCGACCCCCAGTTGTTGATTATCCAAGAAACATGCTTATTGTTGTTTCTTGGGGATTGGCTGTCTATTTTAACCTCCCCCACCCCTCCCCTCTAAGGATATATCCTCTTCTCTTTTTTTTCCCTTTGGGCCAGTATATTCCCCCCCCCCCCCCCCTTTCTCTCTTTTTCCCTCTGTTATTAAATTTTTAGCTCACCCAAAAAGAAAAGGGTACAGGTGCTACATGCTACACAAGCCACAGCTAGCAGAGTAATGGAAAAAGCTTGATCATTGTGAGCCCAAGATACCAACTGATTGCCATTGGTTGTGGAGCACTTTCTCAATCCTGCATTGGAGAACATAAGAAAACAACTCCTTGGAGTGGTAAAATTACTGCTACAGTAGGGTCTCAAAAATCAAAACAATCCCTTAATTCTTGATCATCCCTTGATGCAGATTCTTCACCAAACTAGGCTTGCTTTATTAGGAATAAGCTTAGGGTTGGGTTGTATACGTGTTGGGCCTTCAGTCCATGTGGTTTGGAGTGTATTGGGCTACTTTTATGGGTCTAAACTAGGGGTTCTAAGGTTGCATACGGGATTCAGTGATTTGTTTCCTTTTTAGATGGGGTTATTTAGTTTTTAATTTCAATACCTAAATTAGTTTCTAATTTCAAGTCATTGTTAGTTTCTAATTTCTGTCTAGACTAGTTTCTATTTTCATTAGATTCTAATTTCCAGTTTTTAGTAACTACTTGTAATCAATTTTTAATAACTCAGATTTAGTAACTCTGAGTTACTATTACTTGTAAACCCTCCCCATCATTATAAATAAAGATGATGGCTCTTATAATGAGCCACGATTTATGCTTAGAAAAAAAAAAGACTCTTGTTGTTGTCGCTGGCTTCAATGACTACTCCTTGTGTTTGATCAAGGCCTAGGGATTGGTGTTTGATCCAATCGACACTCTGCGGCGAGAAGTCCAAGTGGGTTGCTATTATTTTCTGGTTTTCTTTATTGTGTTATTGTTGTTTAATGTGGGCAAGACTTATTGCTGCTGTTATTGTTCTGCAACTCAGGTAAGAGAACTAATCTACTGTTAAGTTCAGATCTGAGTTTTTTTCCAGAATTCTCCAAGTATCGACTACTCTTACTGGGCTATCTAGCCATCGGATTGAGCTCCCCTTTGGATCGAGTGTCCCCCCTGTTGGAAGGGAGGTTCGATCCTGATTCCATGCCCATCAGACCAGGGGATTGTCTGGTCTGGTTAATTTTCTGAATCTGGCCGATTGTGTTTCTGTCCAGAATTGAAATCTGGTTGGTATGTTCTGTCTCTGTGGTGTTGCTACTGAGTATGGTCTATTTTAATACCCTATTTTCTGCTACTGATTAGTCCTATAGTTGGTGTGATATCTGATTTCTGAAACTCTAGTTCTGAGTTGAAATTTCTGCTTTACAAAGGGCTATTCAATTCCTATTTCTGGACTGTTGTGTATTGTCTATTTCTTGGGTAATTAGTGGGTGTTCTTTTGACTAAAAGTTCCTGCAGTTGGATTAGTTTGCGTTTTCAAACTTAGTCCTACATTATCCCTGATTTTGCAGAACTATTAATATATCAATAAAAATAAGATATGGGCCTATGGAAATCAAATAAAGTTCACGACTAAAACTGAATAGGTTATTCTTGAGTAAATGATCAGTGAGACTTCTGTCCAATTTCATATACTTCTGTTGTATTTCAAGATTAGAAAAGAGGGAGGATAAGAGAATGAGATTACATCTTCACAAGTAAGATTAAGAGCCCTTGGTGGCATGGAATAAATTTCATCAAAGCTGGAGCTTTGACAGTGAAGATTCAGTAGTTAGTAAATTAACTTTTCTGCAGATTCACCTAAAAGCTCAGCAGGCCAGTCTACCTTTGGTTGCACCCAATCATAGGGCAGCCCCCACACTTCTCAGGTCATATCTCCAAACCTGTGACAAATGTTTGACTCTATGAACATGCTGAACCCAATTTATTAGATTGAACAATGATAAAGGCCAAGAATGGATGTACCTAATAAAGAACTGTGGTGCTTCAGAGGGTTCTTCATACACCACCAAAGCCCTCTTTAACCCAGGTTCACCAGTCTGTTTTGCAAACAGAGACCAGTAGGATTAGTACATTGATGCCTGACACAATAACTAGTCAAGATGTTGAATCGATCATACCTCTTTGGCTACTGCTTCGCACTTATTCTTGTTATGCCCAATGCTGCGACATATACTACACCTGTTCTTACCCTTGCCTATGGATTGCTCCATTGGAGGTTTATGATGGGCTTGACTTGGCCAGTCATGATTCACGGATGGAGGAGGCATATTCAAATCCTTATGTGCTTCGGGCATTGATTCGACAGTAGACTTTTGAGTGCCTATAGTGGAATCACCAACCCCAACTCCCGTAGCATTTTGCACCATGGTGGCAAGCTTCTCAGTCAACCCTTGTAATGTTCCCATAGCAACTTCACAACATTCCTGGGATGAGCATGCCATGGCCATCATATTCTTGACGGCATGTGATACACCACATAGTGATCTTGTTGTTATAGTAGCAGGGGAAAATTCTGGAATATAATCAACCGGCAGCCCACACCTTGCTTCTTTTGTCCACCTAAATAGAATGTATTTAGAGGGGATACTGTCACGATCAACCATTTGTAGAACCTTTAACACATGCTTACACACCAACCCCATGAACTCAAACATACGACAGCTACAACACACCTCTTCCTCTAAGGAGTTGTATTCCACCACACATCTCTGCTCACTTGGAACTTTAAAAGGCCCCACCTTAAACTTCCGAACTGGCCCTTCAGCTGACTCCTCATGGGCAGATAAGCTAATGCTCTCATTGAAATGTTTCTTAAAAATCTCAAACACCCGCCTTGTGTAAACCTTTCCCGCATGCTCTTCAAGTGGACTTTGCGAGGACAATCGAGGTAATTGGGTGAATGTTCTGAACTCGGCATCAGCTTCCTTCTTTCTTCGCCTAGCAACAGCCCTTTCATATTGCTTGACAAATCTATATAATGTCATATTGTCCTTGAAATACCCCAGGAAGTAACTGTTCATCCCCTCACTTCGCTGTGTCGACCTCATTCCGGCAAAGAATGAGCCTCGTAAATAACAAGGCACCCAATACTCCTTTAGGGAAAACTTATCATTCAACCACGAGTGGTCCTTCAAATTATATTTCACCATCATCGCTTCCCACCGAGCTAGAAAATCTTCCTCTATCCCTGAACGATAAATGCACTGCTTCCATTCCTTCTTAAAATCAGGGTTTAGGTACCATAGGGCACCGAGGTGCTCTAGGGCATGCTTTGTGATGTGCTGTGAACAAAAACGATGTACTGTTTTGGGGAAAACACTGCTCACTGCAGGTACAATACCAGTGCAATCAATAGTAATAATAGCCTTTGGTGCCTTGCCTTCCATTGCATTCATCCATGCCTTAAATAACCATTCATACAACTCCTTTGTTTCATTCACAACTAAACCACATCCAAACAGAATAGATTGAGCATGGTGGTTCACGCCAGTGAATGGCCCAAATGGCCATCTATACCTATTTGTCTTGAACATTGTGTCGAACACCACGACATCACCAAACACTTCATATGCAGACCTTGCTTTGCTATCAGCCCAAAAAATTCCACTTACCATTCCATCATCTGATACATTGATAGAATAAATGAATCTGGGATCCCTAGCTTGCATGGAGTCAAAATAAGCTAAAACAGCTTGGCAGTCGACAGCAACAATATTCCTTTCATTTCTTCCCATATAACTTTTACCAGTCAAATTTTGGTGTGCTCGGAGCCTGGATGTTTGACCTGGAAAAACCATTGGGTGATTGTGATTTGCTTCAAATTTATCAGCTACCCATCCATTAGAAGCTGCTTTAACCATAACAAATGCAGGACAACCAACTCTAACCTCTGTCCGGCGACGCACCTCTTTTCCCCTCTGTCGCTTGTGGTTGTCATTTCGGAAACCTTCTTTATAACATACAAACCTCTTTGACAGAACTTGCCTTGAACCATCCGACTCCCTTTTCCTTGATAGGTTTGTTCGATCTATGCGAACACCAAAACCTTTCTTCCGGGCGTAATTACTATAGAAAGAATATGCTGCTTTCAAGTCAACGAATTGCATCCCAATTTGTGGCAACATCTCTGTTTCATCAGTGCTTCCACAGGTTGTACCAGCTTCGCTTGCATCCTTAGAAGCACTGCTACTGTTTGGTTGATGGTCATTCTCTTCTCCAAAATCAATCTCATCCTTAATATCCTCATCATCACTATGCAACTGCTCAGAGGTGGCAGATTGTTGTGTCTCAACATCACCATCTGCTAGTTGAGGCTCCAACTCCGCAGCATCAACTTCAATTGCTTTCTCCAAATCTGATTGCTCTTCACTTCCATATACATCCTCTGTTAATACATCAAACAGTGGCATCAAATCACATACAAATACCATTTTTGCATATGACGTATTAAACAATTGCGTACAAATGATACTATCCTCAGTTATAACCTTGTTTTCCCAAACATCCTTACCTGTTTCCATATAGAACCAAGTACTCCGAACCGTTGCATAATCCTCCATCTCTATGGATGAAGCTAAACTGACCATCTCTTACAAGCTTCAACTATTGGGATGGGATCTTAGTGACAACAGCACATGTGTACCAAGCACATACAAGTAATATATAGCATAGGTCAGATAGCAACCCATGACAATGGAAATAACATTCAATAAAGTATAATTGCAAGGATATTCTATTGGAACTCTTACATCATTCAACCCCAAATGCATTCGATCAGTATGTTGCAATAAAGTTCGGGGAAACCTGCAGTGAGCTATACATCTGTTTAATTTCAAGCTATTCAATAAAAATTAAAGAAACTACAGAACTCCATTAAATTTACACAGCATAAACACTTTCTAATAACTATAACGAAACAAGCTTCCAACTAAAAATTCAGTGACAGTGGGTGCATTTAAAGATCAGTTATGCTGCACCGGCTAAATTTCTAAAGCAGAATGCCATATCAAGCCAAAGGAAAAAAATAAATACAAAAAAGAGCATGATTATCGAAGGCGAGCTCTTTAAGAATATTTCTTCTCATCTAAATCCATAACATTAACACTTTTGAAAATTGAATACTGAAAAAGGAAAAAGCATTAGAATTCAATGAGAGATGAAGAACAATCACATGAAAAACAGAAAGGACAAGTCATTTATAACCCCCCCACTCCCCCCTCCCCCCCCCCCAAAAAAAAAAAAAACCATGAAAAACTATAGGTCGACAAAACAAGCAAGCAAATCATTTACCACCTTCAAACACATTAGCACCAACATCATCTTTTTGTGCCCACAATCAGCATAAGATACATGATGCCATTAAACCCTTCCCCTTCCCCTCCCAAGAAAAAGGAGTAACAAAACACAACCAAACATTAGGTGTTGTGGTACAATATGGGTCAGAGTGCATCTCTTTTTACCTTTGTAGCAGCATTGATTCCAATACATAGCATTTCTTCCCAATTATTAAGATTCATGCTGAAATAGAAATAAACAAGAAGAGAAGTCATGGTCTAGACAAGAATGTTTCTTTCTTTTCTTTTTTTTCTTTTTTCTGTAAAAGTTGAAATGAAAAGTGAATTTTGACAGAGGAACATATTGTATTTCATCCTGAAGACAGATTCAGCCTCTAAAATATTTGATCAGACAAACCGGCAGTATAATGACATAGGATTCGCTTCAAGATCCTTATTCACATTTGGGAAAATAAATAAAAACAAATGAAAAGGTAAATGATGAAATATAGGGGGAGAGAGAGAGAAGGCAAAGGGAGCTGAGAGAGTGAGAAGAACAGTGGTGAGCAGAAAGAAAGAGAGGGCAGAGAGAGAGAGAATACCTGGAAGAATACAGTGCATCACATCATCCCTGTTTCTTGTTCATGGCGTCGCCCCCGATGGCGATGGCGATGGCGATGGCGATGGCAGGCGAGAATGGTAACTTTACCTTTCCTTCCTAGATCCGTGAAATCCCTATACTGCAAAGAACGGGTACCTACGGATTCCAGGTTTCAGCGGACAAGCATTCCGTATTTTTCTCTTCCATATATAAATGGTTCTCTAGTCGTCTCTATACTCTCCTCTCGTTAGGAGACACCTAACCTGACGACATACCATTAGGAGGACATACATTCATACAGAACAAAACATCCAATGGATGCTTTTAATCCACACCCATCCTACGGTTATAAGTGAATTCCTATTCCCAAGCTGGCCATGTGGAGATTCCTCTCCCTTAAATTTCACTCCACTTTATAATATGAGGGAAGAGGCTCTCTAAACTAGGGGTGTCAATTCGTGGCCCGATCCGACAAAACCGATTGGAACCGACCGTTTATAGCCCGGCCTGGCCCGACCCGTTTATTAAACGTGTCGGGCTTGAGCCCGACACGTTTAATAAATGGTCGGTCTCAGTCTTGATACTTGGACCGTCGGGCACCCGACCGAGACCGACCAATTAATACCCGATCGAGACCGGTCTATTTTGCACCGACCTGGCCTGGCCTGGTTGTAAGATACCTATTTTACCCGATCGAGAGTATGTCATGTTGGCGGTCGACCGGCTGGAAGCCCCGGTCGACCGGAACTATCCGAGACCATAGCCGGTCGACCGGTAGAAAGTCCTGGTCAACCGGTGAGTGCCTGGAAGTACCCCAATTGCTATATTTTGCCTCAACGGCTCTTGGCGGTCAATCGGCTACGATGGCGGTCGACCGATGGTCCCAGAATACGTCCTTTAGAGCCTGATTTCCTGCCTAAAATGCTTCACTAAGTTCACCTATAAATACCCAAACCGCTCTTAATTAAATAATCATTAAGAAAGAGCTTTAGGAGCATGTTGGATCAATGCTTTGGATTTTTTTGTGATGTTTTTAAATATGTGACTTGGAAGAAAGTAGGTTCCTTGGATCAATCAATACATTTATTGAGATCCATTTGTAGTTATGGGCAATCCCACATGAGAGCATTCTCATTGCATTTTCATCCAATCATCTCTTTCCTTAAAATTTTATTTTGCAAAATTAACCATGTTAGTATGTTACTGTACATAGCATGGATTATGAAATGTCCAACCAATTTAAAACAAATAAAAGAATAGCCACAACCAGATTTAGACAATGAAAAATAGGAAACCAAACCCCATCGTCCGTCACGGCGTCGTTGCTCAATAATATTAAAGAAGACCCGTTTAAAAATCGATTACGCCCATTTAACATTAAACATGTCCGTGGCCCGGTTAAGGCACGACTAAAACCTGATTAAGGCTTGATTTTAATAGCCCGATTATAGTCCTAGACCGACCGACCGAATATGAAGTGTACCATGCCCTCACTAACTAAGCCCGATTAGTTACATGGGCGGACACGGTGCAACCTTTAAAAGTCTTCAAGCCCGATTAAGCCCGATCAAAATCGAACCGGCCCGACCGATTGACACCCCTACTCTAAACCTAAGGCGTACACTATGATTTTTCATATTTCATTTTTATTACGTTTTTTTTTTTTAATATACAAATAAATAGTATTCATGTCTATAAGCGTGGGAAACGCTTTAGGTTCAAAGGACTTTGGATTTGAAAAGTAAAATAAATAATTAAAAAAAAAAAATCAATGGCAATGTGCTAGCTAGTATCATGTGCCATGTAATTTTAGTTTATTTTATTTTATTTTTTTTATTTATTCTCTCTAGCATGTGGATTCTTGTACATGAATTATGCAATGTCTCTTCTCATGCTCTCACTGACTTAGCATGGAAATTTTCAATTTATACCTATAGCATCTCGCTCCTTATTATTAAAAAAAATTATTATATCTAAAAAATATAATTCTAAATAAGAGGAGGATCTATGATAGTATAGCCTGGAGTACTAGAACACAACTGATGGAGAAAGGAACACAATTCGTTACAGGGATAAAAAGCATAAGTGAGAGTGAATGTGAGGAACTTGGGTGCAACACTATGTATACTATTTCACTTTCATTTACTCGTTTTACTTGCAACTAGATATATAGCCTTAGGGGAATTTGAAAGGAAGGGAATTGAAAATTTTAAACTTAAAAAGAAACTTATTGTAATCATTACCCATGTGAACTCATGTGATTTTATAAACTGCTTAAATTTTTTTATCATATTTAGTAATAATATATCTTGCATGTAATTTTTATTATATATATATATATATTAGAAATAAAAACAAAAAGCAAAGAGAAATTACATTAAGGTTTTATACATATACTATGAGATGTTCTTCCTAAGGTAGCTATTGAGAATAGTTGATGTATGGCTAGGCAACTATTTATATTTTTATAATAAAAAGTTATTTCTAAGTTTCTGATTTTCAAAAAACGTCACATGGTGAAGAGTGGCCAAGTTCTTGGAAGAAGGTTCAATAGATTCTATTATGAGAACCAAACTTCTTTTAACTTCCATCCTTTATCAATTGCCATTTTCAAACCTGTTAGGATTCTTTCTGCTTTGACTTCTTCGTTCTTAGTAATTGTAGAAGAATTAGTATTAAAGACCCTAAGCTTACCCTGGAGAAGTATTTTGTATGTTCACCCTGAAGTTGAGTTCAAAACATTAGTAACACCAGCACAAACCAAAATTGGGTATGACAAAAAAGGGTTATGACATCCTGTATTTAGGCTGGGCTGGACCATCTATAGTAAGTAAATTCAAATCATTAAAATATTTGGGATATAAATTAAATTGAGCAATCCATATTAATATTTGTTACTATTAAAGAGGGGTTGGGGTTGATACTAGCGGCAATTATTTCATCTCTATATTTTCATATAAAGTATAGTGATACAAAAAATGTTAAATATCCACACCAGCTGTCAGTGATAAAACATCATATTATTAAGGAAGAAATTAACCACTTGTTCAAATGTAGAGAAGTTTTAAGTTTTGAAAATGCAATCCTAGTGGTCCAGCTGTCCAAATATGTAATGAAAAGTAATACAAAAAGAAAAGGTGGGTTATTGTTTCTTCATGTCGGCTATAGAGGGTACAAGAAGTATCTATAGCCATCCATTTTCCTAGAAGAGATAAGACTAGAATGCCCTTGTGTGATCTTTTCCATAGGAGGATCTTGAATTTTGGATGAGTTTTCAATTTCCAGAATTTTGGATGAGTTTTCAATTTCTAGAGTAGTTTCCACTAATTTTCCTTAAAAGGCATTGATAGGTCTGTGAGAATTAAGAGTGGAACAAATAAAATTTGCTCCTACCTTTGTGGAAAACATTCCATTAGTTTGTAGGGTACACCGTACAGCTACATTTGTCCTCATGGGTGTGGGATTAATTTTGGATATCTCTTGAGCAATATTAACAGTGAAAGTTGATCTCACTATATATTTTATAGTAAATGATTTTGGATGCAAAGTAAAGTAAAATTAGTGATGACAAAAATTCCTTTTTCAAGTTTGAAATTTCAAAAATTTATTTTTCTAAGTTTCAAAATTTCACTTCTCTTCATCTTAATTCCCCTTACAACCAAGCGAAGCCTATAGCTTATTGAGCAAATATAAAAGTTCTGCCTTTTTTCTTTCTCTACCATACGAATTAAATAACCAGTACTAGTAAATTATCTATGGATATACCATTAGCAATTTAGCATCCAATGGATGACATTGATTAAATACACTACCATCCTAAGAATACAATCCAATCCTTTGTACCCAATAAAAAGTCCAATCCATTCTATGGATTTCTTACCCAGCTGCAGCATAGAAATCACCCTATCGTTTTTTTTTTTCTTTTTTAGACATAGAAATCACCCTCTCAAAAGACATACAGCGTATTCACGTAAGCATGGCAAGTTCTCACATGTGAGTCAAAGCCAACAATTGAAGAGGAATAGAAGTGAGAGAGAGAGAGAGAGAGAGAGAGAGAGGAGGGGGGCTACCTCGCATGAACAAAATTTTAAAACTTGGGATTGGTCTCAATTGATACTAATTTGGATGGTATTCGATTAGATTGCATGGATTTTATTTTTAATAAGAAAATAAATAAAATTTTATATTTTGGACGATCTTACCCTTCTACCTTACTGTGGATGGGTATTGGATCGATCAACATCAAGAATTGGTCTCAGCAGATACCAATCTGATTCGACTTTTAAAACTATGCTCATGAATCCTCGAGTCTTGACTCGTTGGCTTCAAGCTGAGCCAGAGGTGAGAGATTTACATGGAGGAAGCAAGACTTGATCATCCAACAACCTTTCTTCAGGCTTCTAGCAAAATTGGGAGTTTTGTTAGGGAAGTGTCTTTTTGTGGGGGAGTCATGGGAGTGTGCTTTTTGTGTGAATAAGGGTCAATGGAGATGCACAAGGGAGCATCTATAAAAAAATCATTTTCCCTTGGTGGACCCGTCATTTCGCCCCTCATGTGTCTAGATGTAGGAGCCACACTCCCCCACAACATTTTTTCTAATTTGTTTTTCCTTTACTTTTTCTCTTCTTTGATAATCGCTTCTTCTATTTGCAGTCACATGGTATTGAGATAAATTGGGTCCATGGTGGGTAGCCATTGGTTCCCTTGCTAAGATTTCCAACTATTCACATCAAAAGTTCATCTTGTCCCCCAATTCTTGGCACTCTTAGTGAAAGTGATCATCGCCAATCTGGTTGGTTTCTCCAAAGGTCTGCTTCCTTTTAGCCCCTTTATTGTTATTTTTCTTAAAACTCCACCGCTTATGCTAATTAAATGAACTTTAAGAAAATTATAAACATCAGCATTTTCTCTTCTTCTTTTTATTTATTTATTTATTATTTTTTTAAATTAGGTCCCAAGAAGAGCTAAACTCATGAGCTTTTAATTTTGAAGTGTTGGTCTTTGCCAATTGAGCAACCCCTTTAAGGTCTACTAATATATATTTTATCCATATTCTAAGTATTTATTGACCTAGTTAATTGAGATTCTCCCGACTTGTTGGGTTGTTCCTCTTTCCTCTTACTCTCATCTTTTCATATGTTCCTTTCCCTAATTTTGTTTGGACTTATATATATATATATATATATTTAAGTAGCGAGGGAAGCTATTAAGCTTAGCAGTTGCCTTTTCTTAGCACAAAGTCTTGCTAATTCAAGGGTTTCTAACCGATGAAGTGTAGAGAAGTGGTCTGGATCTTCAGGAAATAAATGAATAAAAAATTCTATATAAGCCTAACAAAGATCAATAAAACTATCTATTAAAGCAATATCTTCTTTTAGTTTTCTAATAGCAAACATAATACATGAAATTTGAAGTGAAGAAGATAGACTTACATGAGAAACTTTGGGAGTTACAGACAAACAGTGCAAAGAAAAACAATTCTTGATTTACAGAACAAACTCACAAAGGCTCACAAAATGTTTACAGAACACTCAGAAATTTGTACAGATACTCTAAAACTCTATATTGCTTCTGGTATTTTTCTTCGGTGTCTTCCATAGATGAGGAGCTCTCCTTTTATAGATGGCGGACACCAAACTTCAACAAATTATGGTTGAGAGATGCTGATGGGCCTTGATGGAGATGGTGTCGAATAGACATCTAATCAACCGAAAGAGAAAATTGAACAGCCTCAAGATAAGGCGTTGCTTTCAAAAGTAGATACACCTAATAAGGTGTGGGGTAAATATCAGAAGCTGATAAGCTTCGACCGAAAGATATTTTGTTGGTAGTCCAGATGTGTGACTGAGATTAAGCCACAAAAAGATTCTCTGGCATTCCATGTGGGAGGACCCACTGTTTTCCAGAAAAGTCTTAGAAATGTGAATTATTAAAGTGTCCACCCGTGACACTCATTATAATCCGCTTATAATGCTGCGTGATGCATGCCAAGACGTCAGTCTGACTAGAGTGGCATTAGGTATGGATGCTTGACACCTGGTAAGAATCAGAATAGTGTGTCTAATTAGCACGACACTGGGTCATGGTACAGTGACACCTCTTATCGTGATGATAATTGTAATACCCCGCTTCTTAAACCCGGTTTGATTTCACGGTTGAACCGGTTTAACCATGCAAGAACCGAGCCAGAGGAAATTAGAGCGGGTTCCTTATGGGCTATGATGGCACGGGTGACCTTAAACACCGGTTGGCCCGACAAGTCCGAGCCAGTGCCAGAAGAGGCGGGAGTACCCAAGCCGTGTACATGCACCTACCATAAGGCCATGTACGGATAAAGCAGGTATTATATCCGTATTTTAAGGTATATACGTATGCTACATCGTATGTCAGGGGTGGGGTTCACGCTGAGGCCCGAACCCGGTCAAAATCCCAAGTTTGGCCCTCAGGTGGGTAGGACAGGTGGGTACACCCACCCACCTGAGTGACCCATCCATGTGCACTGTTCACTTATTAGGAATTATATATATAGCATTTATGACTTTATTTTCTTTTCATTTATGACCCCCGTACGTTGGTGAGAAGAGTAAAGAGGAGAGAGAAAAGAAAGGGAAGAAGAAAGGAAGA